>NC_091480.1:59705321-60005321 GCF_036971445.1 Narcine bancroftii
TTGGTGCAGTGGTTGAGCTGACATCTCCCAGCTTCAAGCCTCACCTCCGGCGCAGTCTGCATGGAGTTTGCATGTCCTTCCTGGGGCTGCTTGGGTTCCACCAACCCCTGCACCCCCCTGCACAGTTGCTCCAATTTCTTCTCATGACCGAAAGGCGGTGGGTTGATGTCTGCTACTGTGCACTGTTTCCCTCCCCCAACCCTAACTCACCCACGCACAGAATCTGGGGGGAGTTGAAGAGGGATTTGAAGGTAATAACATGCAATCAGTGTCTGTCTGCATGGACAATGGATCGAAGGGCTTGTTTAATTATAATAATTGTAAATGTCACCCCTCTGGAAGAAGGAGCTGAGGAGATGGGATGTTAAGCAAACATTGAGAAGCTGGAGGCACTCCGTGGGTCAGGCAGGGCCTGTGGGGAGAAATGGTCAGTTGGTGTTTTAGGTTGGGACAGGCTTGATAAAGGGTCCCGACCCGAAACAATGACTGATTATTTCCCTCCACAGATGCATCCTGACTGGCAGAGTCCCTCCAACATCTCATTGTTCACTCAACCTCCTAGCATCAATGGTTCTGGTGTTTCTTCAGCAGGAACCCCCCACAGGTCAGTTTCCCTGATGTTGAGTCAGTGCTGGAATCTATTAAAAATAAATTCCAATAATCCTGCCCCCTTTACATTCGCCAGGGCCCCATCTCCCAACCACGTTATACTACCCGGGAACCCGTCTCCCTTAACACTCCTTAGGGTCTCGTGTCCCACTCACTCCACTATCTTCAGGACCACATCTTCTGTGGTCCAACTGTGAATTGAATTATTGTCAACTGTACAGAGCTGTTGTGAAAAACTTTGTTTCGTGTGCTATCCAGGAAACACAACCCATACTTAAGCAAAGCAGGTACTCCAACAGAACGGAGTAAGTGGAGGGAAGAGAGTGTAATGAGGCATAGACTGAGTCACTGGAGGGGATGGGGTGTGATGAGGTGTGGATGGAGTCGATGGAGGGGAGGGGGTATGATGAGGTGTAGACTGGATTGATTGAGGGGAGGGGATGTGATGAGGTGTAGATGGGGTTGATGGAGGGAGTGGGGTAATGAAGTGTAGATGGGGTTGATGGTGGGGAGGGGGTGTGATGAGGTGTGGATGGGGTTGATGGAGGGAGTGGGGTAATGAAGTGTAGATGGGGTTGATGGTGGGGAGGGGGTGTGATGAGGTGTGGATGGGGTTGATGGAGGGGAGGGGGTGTGATGCGTGTAGACGGGGTTGATTGAGGGAAGGGGATGTGATGAAGTGTTGATGAGGTCGATGGAGGGAGGGGGTGATGAGGTGTAGACGGGGTCGATGGTGGGGAGGGGGTGTGATGAGGTGTAAACAGGATTGATTGAGGGGAGGGGATGTGATGAGGTGTAGATAGGGTAGATGGAGGAAGGGGGTGTGATGAGATGTAGACGGGGTTGATGGGGGGGTGATGAGGGGTAGATGGGGTCAATGGAGGAAAGGGGCTGTGATGAGGTGTAGATGGGGTCAATGGAAGGGGGTGTGGTGAGGTGTAGTTGGAGTCGATGGAGAGGAGGGGTGTGATGAGGTGCAGATGGGGTCGATGGAGGGGGTTGATGTGATGAGGTGTAGTTGGAGTCGATGGAGAGGAGGGGTGTGATGAGGTGTAGATGGGGTTGATGGTGGGGAGGGGGTGTGATGAGGTGTAGATGGAATCAATGGAGGGAAGGGGGTGTGATGTGTAGATGGGGTTGATGTGGAGATGGGGTCGATGGAGGGATGGGTGTGATGAGGGGCAGATGGAGTCATTGGCGGAAAGGGGGTGTTATGAGGTGTAGATGGGGTCGATGGAGGATAGGGGTGATGAAGTCTAGAAGGGGTCGATGGAGGGGAGAGGTTGTGATGAGGTGTTGACGGAATTGATGGAGGGGAGGGGGTGTGATGTGGCGACGATGGGGTCGATGGAGGGGAGGGGATGTGATAAGGTCTAGATGGGGTAAATGGAGGGAGTGGGGTGATGAGGTGCAGATGGGGTCATGGTGGGGAGAGGGTGTGATGAGGTGCAGACTGAGTCGATGGAGGGGAGAGGGTGTGATGTGGCGTAGATGGGGTTGATGAAGGGGAGGGGGTGTGATGAGGTTTAGATGGGTTGATGGGGGTGATGAGGTGTAGACAGAGTCGATGGAGTGGATGTGATGAGGTGGAGATGGGGTTGATGGAGGGAAGGGTGTGTTGAGGGGTAGTTGGAGTCGAGAGGAGGTGTTGTGATGAGGTGCAGACGGGGTCGATGGAGGGGGTGATGAGGTGTAGATGGAGTCATTGGAGGGAATGGGGTGTGATGAGGTGTAGATGGGGTCGATGGAGGAGAGGGGGTGTGATGGGGTGTAGACAGGGGTGATGGTGGGGAGGGGGTGTGATGAGGTATGGAGTTAATGGAGGAGAGGGGGTGTGATGAGGTGTAGATGGGGTTGATGGGGGGAGTGATGAGGTGTAGGCGGGGTTGATTGAGGGGAGAGGTTGTGATGAGGTGTAGACGGAATCGATGGAGGGGAGGGGGTGTGATGAGTTCTAGACAGGGTTGATGTCGTGGAGGGGGAGTGATGAGGTATAGATGGAGTCAATAGACGGGAGGGGGTGTGATGGTGTGTAGACGGGGACAATGGAGGGGAGGGAGTGTGATGAGGTGTAGATGTAGTTAATGGAAGAAAGGGGGAGTGATGAGGTGTAGATGGGGTTGATGGGGGGAGTGATGAGGTGTAGGCGGGGTTGATTGAGGGGAGAGGTTGTGATGAGGTGTAGACGGAATCGATGGAGGGGATAGGGTGTGATGAGTTCTAGACAGGGTTGATGTCGTGGAGGGGGAGTGATGAGGTATAGATGGAGTCAATAGACGGGAGGGGGTGTGATGGTGTGTAGACGGGGACAATGGAGGGGAGGGAGTGTGATGAGGTGTAGATGTAGTTAATGGAAGAAAGGGGGAGTGATGAGGTGTAGATGAAGGGGAGGGGGGTGTGATGAGGTTTAGATGGGGTTGATGGGCGTGATGAGGTGTAGAAAGAGTCGATGGAGTGGATGTGATGAGGTGCAGATGGGGTCGATGGAGGGAGGGGTGTGATGAGGTGTAGATGGAGTTGATGAAGGGGAGGGGGTGTGACGGGGTGCAGACAGGGCTGATGGTGGGGAGGGGGGTTCATGAGGTATAGATGGAGTCAATGGAGGGGAAGGGGTGTGATGGGTACAGACAGGGTCGATGGAGGGGAGGGGGGTGTGATGAGGTGTTGATGGGGTTGAATGATGGGAGGGGGTGTGATGAGGTGTAGTCGGAGTCGATGGAGGGGTGAGGGTATGATGTATTGTAGATGGGGTTGATGAAGGGGAGGGGAGTGTGATGAGGTTTAGATGGGGTTGATGGAGGGTAGATGGTGTGATGAGGCGCAGACGGGGTCGATGGAGGGATGGGTGTGATGAGGTGTAGATATTGTCGATGGAGGGGAGGGGTGTGATGAGGTGTAGATGGAGGGAAGGGGGTGTGATGAGGTGTAGACGGAGTCGAAGGAGGGGAGGGTGTGTGATGGGGTACAGACAGGGTCGATGGAGGGGGTGTGATGAGGTGTTGATGGTGGGTGATGAGGTGCAGATGGGGTTGAATGATGGGAGGTGGTGTGATGAGGTGTAGGAGTTGATGGAGTGGAGGGGGTGTGATGAGGCATAGGAGTTGATGGAGTGGAGGGGGTGTGATGAGGCATAGACCGGTTCGATGGAGGGGAGGAGGTGATGAGGTGTTGACGGGGTCGATGTAGGGTAGGGGGGTGATGAGGTCTTGACAGGGTTGATGCCGTGGACGGGGAGTGATGAGGTGTAGATTGAGTCATTGGAGGAAAGGGGGTGTGATGAGGTGTTGATGGATGGAAGGGGGTGTGGTGAGGTGAAGACGGAGTTATTGAAGGGGAGGGGTGTGATGGGGTGTAGACAGGGTCGATGGAGGGGAGGGAGTGTGATTAGGTGAAGATGGAGTTGATGAAGGGGAGTGGGTGTGATGGGATGTAAACAGGGTTGATGGTGGTGAGGTGGTGTGATGAGGTTTAGATGGAGTCATGAGGTGTTGTCGGAATCGATGGAGGGGAGAGGGTGTTATGTGGCGTAGATGGGGTTGATGGAGGGGAGGGGGGGTGATGAGATGTCGAGGTCGATGGAGGGGAGGGGGTGTGATGAGGTTTAGATGGAGTCAATGGAGGGGAGGGGGTGTGATGAGGTGCAGACGTGGTTGATTGAGGGTAGGGGGTGTGATGTGTAGATGGGGTTGATGGAGGGGAGAGGTTGTCATGAGGTGTAGTCGGAATCGATGGAGGGGAGAGGGTGTTATGTGGCGTAGATGGGGTCGATGGAGGGGAGGGGGGTGATGAGATGTCGAAGAGGTTGATGGAGGGAGGGGGTGTGATGAGGCATAGACGGGGTCGATGGAGGGGGTGATGAGTTGTCGGGCTTGATGGAGGGGAGGGGGTGTGATGAGGTGTAGATGGGGTTGATGGAGGGGGGAGGTTGTCATGAGGTGTAGTTGGAATCGATGGAGGGGAGAGGGTGTTATGTGGCGTAGATGGGGTTGATGGAGGGGAGGGGGGTGATGGGATGTCGAAGAGGTCGATGGAGGGGAGGGGGTGTGATGAGGTGAAGATGGAGTTGATGAAGGGGAGGGTGTGTGATGGCATGTAGACAGGGTTGATTGAGGGGAGGGGGTGTGATGTGTAGACGGGGTTGATGGAGAGGAGAGGTTGTCATGAGGTGTAGTCAGAATCGATGGAGGGGAGAGGGTATTATGTGGCGTAGATGGGGTTGATGGAGGGGAGGGGGGGTGATGAGATGTCGAAGAGGTCGATGGAGTGGAGGGGTGTGATGAGGTTTAGATGGAGTCAATGGGGGGAGGTGGTGTGATGAGGTGCAGACGTGGTTGATTGAGGGGAGGGGGGTGTGATGTGTCATAGACGGGGTCGATGGAGGCGGTGATGAGTTGTCGGGCTTGATGGAGGGGAGGAGGTGTGATGAGGTGTAGATATTTTCGATGGAGGGGAGGGGGTGTGATGAGTTCCAGACAGAGTTGATGGAGGGGAGGGAGTGTGATGAGGTGCAGATGTGGTTGATTGAGGGGAGGGGGTGTGATGTGTAGACGGGGTTGATGGAGGGGAGAGGTTGTCATGAGGTGTAGTCGGAATCGATGGAGGGGAGAGGGTGTTATGTGGCGTAGATGAGGTTGATGGAGGGGAGGGCGGTGATGAGATGTCGAAGAGGTCGATGGAGGGAAAGGGGTGTGATGAGGTGTAGACGGAATCGATGGAGGGGTGAGGGTATGATGTATTGTAGATGGGGTTGATGAAGGGGAGCGGAGTGTGATGAGGTTTAGACGGGGTTGATAGGGGTGATAAGGTGTAGACGGCGTCGATGGAGGGGATGTGATGAGATGTAGGTGAGTTCGACAGAGGGAGGGGTGTGATGAGGTGTTGTTGGAGTCGATGGAGGGTAGATGGTGTGATGAGGCGCAGACGGGGTCGATGGAGGGATGGGTGTGATGAGGTGTAGATATTGTCGATGGAGGGGAGGGGGTGTGATGAGGTGTAGATGTGGTCAATGGAGGGAAGGGGGTGGGATGAGGTGTAGATGGAGGGAAGGGGGTGCGATGAGGTGCAGATGGTGTCGAAGGAGGGGAGGGTGTGTGATGGGGTACAGACAGTGTCGATGGAGGGGCTGTGATGAGGTGTTGATAGTGGGTGATGAGGTGCAGATGGGGTTGAATGATGGGAGGTGGTGTGATGAGGTGTAGGAGTTGATGGAGGGGGTGTGATGAGGCATAGACGGGTACGATGGAGTGGAGGAGGTGATGAGGTGTTGACGGGGTCGATGTAGGGTAGGGGGGTGATGAGGTCTTGACAGGTTTGATGCCATGGACGGGGAGTGATGAGGTGTAGATTGAGTCATTGGAGGAAAGGGGGTGTGATGAGGTGTTGATGGATGGAAGGGGGTGTGGTGAGGTGAAGACGGAGTTGATGAAGGGGAGGGGGTTTGATGAGGTACAGATGAGGTCGATGGAGGGTTGGGGGGGTGATGAGGTCAAGACGGGGTCGATGGAGGGGAGAGGTTGTGATGAGGCGTAGATGGTGTCGATGGAGGTGAGGGGGCGCAATAGCCTGAGCCAAGTTCAAAACCACCTTCTGACCCCCCCCCCCCACCCCACTTCATCCATAATTCTGGGGGAAGGGGAGTGGCTCACGACAACAGCTCTTGTATTTGGGGTGTGTGAGGAAACCAGAGTGGATGGGTTGTGGGGTGGAAGGGGAATTCCCAGAAGTTCTAGTGAAGAATGTATAATCAATCACCTCACTGACATCACACACCCACCTTCCCCCACACACATCATACACCCACATACCCCCACAAAACACTCATCACACACCCACGCACACTCATCACACAACCACCCACATTCAACACACACCCACCTACTCCCACAAAACTCATCACACATCCAACCACAGTCAACAGACACCAGCCTACCCCCGCAAAACAAACATCACACACCCACCCATACCCATCACACACCCACCTACCCCCACAAAACATTAATCGCACACCCACCTACACGCACAAAACACACATCAAACACCCATCAGACACACCTACGCCCTCAAAACCCACACCCATCACACACCCACCTACCCCACAAAACACACATCACACACCCACCCACACCCATCACACACCCACCTACACCCACAAAACACACATCACACACCCACCCACACCATAACACACCCACCTGCCCCCCAAAAGACACCAACCCACACTCATCACTCATCCACCTACATGCACAAAAAACATATCACACACCCACCCACACTCATCACACACCCAACTACCCCCACAAAACACACATCACACACCCACCTACCCCACAAAACACACATCACACACCCACCTACCCCACAAAACACATATCACACACCCACCTACCCCAGAAAACACACATCACACACCCACCCACACTCATCACACACCCACCTACCCCAGAAAACACACATCATACACATCCCCACACCCATCACACGTACACACCCACTAAGCACACATGACACACCCACCCAAACTCACAGCCATCTACACCCACAATACATATATCACACATCCACACATTACCCTTCACACACCCACCTACCCCCACAAAACGTACCCCCACACATCAAACACCCACCTACCCCCACAAAACACACATCACACACCCACCTACCCCACAAAACACATCACACACCCACCCACCCCACAAAACACACATCAGACACACACCCACACCCATCATACACCCACCTACCTCACAAAATGCACATCACACACCCACTCACACTCATCACACACCCACCTACCCCTACAAAACGTACCCCCACACATCACACACCCACCTACCCCCACACATCACACACCCACCTACCCACACACATCACACACCCACCTACCCCCACAAAACACACATCACACCCACCTACCCCACAAAACACACATCAGACACACACCCACACTCATCACACACCTACCTACCCCACAAAACACACATCACACACCCACCCACACCCATCACACACCCACCTGCACCCACAAAACACACATCACACCCACCCACACCCATCATACACCCACCTACCCCACAAAACGCACATCACACACCCACTCACACTCATCACACACCCACCTGCCCCCCAAAGACACCCACCCACACTCATCACTCATCCACCTACATGCACAAAAAAACATATCACACACCTCCCCACACATCTCACAACCACCTACCCCACAAAACACTTATCACACACCTACCCACACCCATCACACACCCAACTACACCCACAAAACACACATCACACACCCACGCACACCCATCACACACCCACCTACCCCCACAAAACATACATCACAAACCCACCCACACTCATCTTACACCCATCCATACACATCACACACCCATCTACCCCCACAAAAAACACCCACCCAAGCCCATCAAACACCCACCTACCCCCACAAAACACACATCACACACCCACCTACCCCACAAAACACATCGCACACCCACCCACACTCATCACACACCAACCTACCCCACAAAACACATATCACACACCCACCCACACCATCACACACCCACCTACCCCCACAAAACACACATCACACACCCACCTACCCCACAAAACACACATCACACACCCACCTACCCCACAAAGCACACATCACACACCCACCCACACTCATCACACACCCACCTACCCCAGAAAACACACATCACACACATACCCACACCCATCACACGTACACACCCACAAAGCACACATGACAAACCCACCCAACTCACAGCCATCTACACCCACAATACATATATCACACATCCACCCATTACCCTTCACACACCCACCTACCCCCACAAAACGTACCCCCACACATCACACACCCACCTACCCCACAAAACACACATCACACACCCACCTACCCCACAAAACACACATCACACACCCACCCACCCCACAAAACACACATCAGACACACACCCACACTCATCACACACCCACCTACTCCACAAAACACACATCACACACCCTTCACACACACACCTACACCCACAAAACACACATCACACACCCACCAAAACCCATCATACACCCACCTACCCCACAAAACGCACATCACACACCCATCTACCCCTCAAAACACACATCACACACCCATCTACCTCACAAAACACACATCTCACACCCACCCACACTCATCACACACCCACCTACCCCACAAAACACACATCACACACCCACCCACACCCATCACACACCCACCTACCCCCACAAAACACACATCACACAGCCATCACACGCACCAACACCCACAAAACACACATCACACACTGACCCAAACTCAACACACAGGCATCTACCCCCACAAAACACAAATCACAAACCCACCCACACTCATCACACAACCAACTACCCCCAGAAATCACACATCACACACCCACTCACGACCATCACACACCCACCCTCTCCCACAAAACATACATCACACACATCCCCACACCCATCACACACCCACCTACCCCCACACACACCACACACCCACCTACCCCACAAAACTCATATCACACACCAACGCACACCCATCGGACACCTACCTATCTCCACAAAGAACACCCACGCACACTCATCACACATCCACCTACATCCACAAAACACGCATCACACATCAACCCACACTCATCACACACCCACCTACCCCCACAAAACACACCTCACACACCCACCCACACCATCACACTCCCATCTACCACACAAAACGCACATTGCACACCCACTCACACTCATCACACACCCACCTGCCCCCACAAAAGACACCCACCCACACTCATCACTCATCCACCTACATCCACAAAACTGACATCACACACCCACCCACACTCATCTCACACCCACCTACCCCCACAAAACACACATCAGAAACCCACCTACATCCACAAAACACACATCACACACCCTCCCACACTCATCACACACCCACCTACCCCCACAAAACACATATCACACACCCACCCACACTCATCACACACCCACCTACCCAACTGACACCCACCCACACCCATCACACGTACGGACATCCACAAAACACACATCACACACCCACCCACACCCATCACACACCGACCTACCGCCACAAAACACACATCACACTCCCACCCAACACACATCACACACCCACCCACACCCATCACACACCCACCTACCCCCACAAAACACACCTCACCTACCCTCCCACACCATCACTCTCCCATCTACTGCACAAAACACACATCACACACCCACCCACACCCATCACACACCCATCTTCCCCCACAAAACACACCACACACCCACCTACTCCCACCAAACACACTACACACACATACCCATACCCATCACACACACCCACACCCACAAAGCACATATGACACACCCACCCAAACTGACAGCCATCTACACCCGCAATACACATATCACAGATCCACCCATTACCCTTCACACACCCACCTACACCCACAAAACATACATCACACACCCACCCACACTCATCACCCACCCACACTCATCACCCACCCACACTCATCACCCACCCACACTCATCACCCACCCACACTCATCACCCACCCACACTCATCACCCACCCACACTCATCACCCACCCACACTCATCACCCACCCACACTCATCACCCACCCACACTCATCACCCACCCACACTCATCACCCACCCACACTCATCACCCACCCACACTCATCACCCACCCACACTCATCACCCACCCACACTCATCACCCACCCACACTCATCACCCACCCACACTCATCACCCACCCACACTCATCACCCACCCACACTCATCACCCACCCACACTCATCACCCACCCACACTCATCACCCACCCACACTCATCACCCACCCACACTCATCACCCACCCACACTCATCACCCACCCACACTCATCACACACCCACCGTCCCAACAAAACACACATCACACACCCACCTACCCCACAAAGCACACATCACACACCCACCCACACTCATCACACACCCACCTACCCCAGAAAACACACATCACACACATACCCACACCCATCACACGTACACACCCACAAAGCACACATGACAAACCCACCCAACTCACAGCCATCTACACCCACAATACATATATCACACATCCACCCATTACCCTTCACACACCCACCTACCCCCACAAAACGTACCCCCACACATCACACACCCACCTACCCCACAAAACACACATCACACACCCACCTACCCCACAAAACACACATCACACACCCACCCACCCCACAAAACACACATCAGACACACACCCACACTCATCACACACCCACCTACCCCACAAAACACACATCACACACCCTTCACACACCCACCTACACCCACAAAACACACATCACACACCCACCAAAACCCATCATACACCCACCTACCCCACAAAACGCACATCACACACCCATCTACCCCACAAAACACACATCACACACCCATCTACCTCACAAAACACACATGTCACACCCACCCACACTCATCACACACCCACCTACCCCACAAAACACACATCACACACCCACCCACACCCATCACACACCCACCTACCCCCACAAAACACACATCACACAGCCATCACACGCACCAACACCCACAAAACACACATCACACACTGACCTAAACTCAACACACAGGCATCTACCCCCACAAAACACAAATCACAAACCCACCCACACTCATCACACAACCAACTACCCCCAGAAATCACACATCACACACCCACTCACGCCCATCACACACCCACCCTCTCCCACAAAACATACATCACACACATCCCCACACCCATCACACACCCACCTACCCCCACACACACCACACACCCACCTACCCCCACAAAACTCATATCACACACCAACGCACACCCATCGGACACCTACCTATCTCCACAAAGAACACCCACGCACACTCATCACACATCCACCTACATCCACAAAACACGCATCACACATCAACCCACACTCATCACACACCCACCTACCCCCACAAAACACACCTCACACACCCACCCACACCATCACACTCCCATCTACCACACAAAACGCACATCGCACACCCACTCACACTCATCACACACCCACCTGCCCCCACAAAAGACACCCACCCACACTCATCACTCATCCACCTACATCCACAAAACTGACATCACACACCCACCCACACTCATCTCACACCCACCTACCCCCACAAAACACACATCAGAAACCCACCTACATCCACAAAACACACATCACACACCCTCCCACACTCATCACACACCCACCTACCCCCACAAAACACATATCACACACCCACCCACACTCATCACACACCCACCTACCCAACTGACACCCACCCACACCCATCACACGTACGGACATCCACAAAACACACATCACACACCCACTCACACCCATCACACACCGACCTACCGCCACAAAACACACATCACACTCCCACCCTCTCCCACCAAACACACATCACACACCCACCCACACCCATCACACACCCACCTACCCCCACAAAACACACCTCACCTACCCTCCCACACCATCACACTCCCATCTACTGCACAAAACACACATCACACACCCACCCACACCCATCACACACCCATCTTCGCCCACAAAACACACCACACACCCACCTACTCCCACCAAACACACTACACACACATACCCATACCCATCACACGCACCCACACCCACAAAGCACATATGACACACCCACCCAAACTGACAGCCATCTACACCCGCAATACACATATCACAGATCCACCCATTACCCTTCACACACCCACCTACACCCACAAAACATACATCACACACCCACCCACTCATCTTACACCCATCCATACACATCACACACCCACCTACCCCCACAAAACACATATCACACATCCACCCACACTCATCACACGCACTGACATCCTCAAAACACACATCACACACCCACCCACACCCATCAGATGCACCGACATCCACAAAACTCACATCACTCACGCAGCCTCACCCATCACGCACCCATCTACCCCCACAAAACACACATCACACACCCACCTACTCCCACCAAACACACATCACACACATACCCACACCCATCACAAGCACCCACACCCACAAAGCACACATGACACACCCACCCAAAATCACAGCCATCTACACCCACAGTACACATATCACACATCCACCCATTACCCTTCACAGACCCACCTACCCCCACAAAACATACATCACAAACCCACCCACACTCATCTTACACCCATCCATACACATCACACACCCATCTACCCCACAAAACACACCCACCCATGCCCATCACACACCCACCTACCTCCACAAAACACACATCACACACCCACCTACCCCACAAAACACATCACACACCCACCCACACTCATCACACACCCACCTACCCCCACAAAACACACATCACACACCCACCCAAACTCACACCCACCTACCCCCACAAAACACAAATCACACACCCACCCACACTCATCTTACACCTATCCATACACATCACACACCCACCTACCCCCACAAAACACACCCACCCACGCCCATCACACACTCACCCTCTCCCACAAAACAGACATCACACATATCCCCACACCATCACACACCCACCTACCCCCACAAAACACACATCACACACCCACTCACACCCATCGCACACTCACCTGCCCCACAAAACACACATCACACACCCACTCACACTCATCACACACCCACCTTCCCCCCAAAAGACACCCACCCACACCCATCACACACCCACCTACCCCCACAAAACACACATCACACAGCCATCACACGCACCCACACCCACAAAACACACATCACACACTGACCCAAACTCAACACACAGGCATCTACCCCCACAAATCACAAACCCACCCACACTCATCACACAACCAAGTACCCCCACAAATCACACATCACACACCCACTAACACCCATCGCATACTCACCTACCCCCACTAAACACAAATCACACACACCCACACTCATGACATACCCACCAACCCACACAAAATGCACATTGCACACCCACCCACAGTCAACACACACTCACCTACCCCACAGAACATACATCACACACCCATCTACCCCCACAAAACACACATCACACACCCACCTACCCCAGAAAACACACATCACACACACACCCACACCCATCACACGTACACACCCACAAAGCACACATGACACACCCACCCAAACTCACAGCCATCTACACCCACAATACACATATCACACATCCACCCATTACCCTTCACACACCCACCTACCCCCAAAAAACACATCACACACCCACCTACCCCACAAAACACACATCACACACCCACCCACCCCACAAAACACACATCACACACCCACCCACACCCATCATACACCCACCTACCCCCACAAAACTTACCCCCACACATCACACACCCACCTACCCCCACAAAACACACATCACACACCCACCCACACCCATCATACACCCACCTACCCCACAAAACGCACATCACACACCCACTCACACTCATCACACACCCACCTACCCCACAAAACACACATCACACACCCACCCACACCCATCATACACCCACCTACCCCCACAAAACGTACCCCCACACATCACACACCCACCTACCCCCACAAAACACACATCACACACCCATCATAAACCCACCTACCCCACAAAACGCACATCACACACCCACGCACACTCATCACACACCCACCTACCCCACAAAACGCACATCGCACACCCACTCACACTCATCACACACCCACCTGCCCCCACAAAAGACACCCACCCACACTCATCACTCATCCACCTACATCCACAAAACTGACATCACACACCCACCCACACTCATCTCACACCCACCTACCCCCACAAAACACACATCAGAAACCCACCTACATCCACAAAACACACATCACACACCCTCCCACACTCATCACACACCCACCTACCCCCACAAAACACATATCACACACCCACCCACACTCATCACACACCCACCTACCCAACTGACACCCACCCACACCCATCACACGTACGGACATCCACAAAACACACATCACACACCCACTCACACCCATCACACACCGACCTACCGCCACAAAACACACATCACACTCCCACCCTCTCCCACCAAACACACATCACACACCCACCCACACCCATCACACACCCACCTACCCCCACAAAACACACCTCACCTACCCTCCCACACCATCACACTCCCATCTACTGCACAAAACACACATCACACACCCACCCACACCCATCACACACCCATCTTCGCCCACAAAACACACCACACACCCACCTACTCCCACCAAACACACTACACACACATACCCATACCCATCACACGCACCCACACCCACAAAGCACATATGACACACCCACCCAAACTGACAGCCATCTACACCCGCAATACACATATCACAGATCCACCCATTACCCTTCACACACCCACCTACACCCACAAAACATACATCACACACCCACCCACTCATCTTACACCCATCCATACACATCACACACCCACCTACCCCCACAAAACACATATCACACATCCACCCACACTCATCACACGCACTGACATCCTCAAAACACACATCACACACCCACCCACACCCATCAGATGCACCGACATCCACAAAACTCACATCACTCACGCAGCCTCACCCATCACGCACCCATCTACCCCCACAAAACACACATCACACACCCACCTACTCCCACCAAACACACATCACACACATACCCACACCCATCACAAGCACCCACACCCACAAAGCACACATGACACACCCACCCAAAATCACAGCCATCTACACCCACAGTACACATATCACACATCCACCCATTACCCTTCACAGACCCACCTACCCCCACAAAACATACATCACAAACCCACCCACACTCATCTTACACCCATCCATACACATCACACACCCATCTACCCCACAAAACACACCCACCCATGCCCATCACACACCCACCTACCTCCACAAAACACACATCACACACCCACCTACCCCACAAAACACATCACACACCCACCCACACTCATCACACACCCACCTACCCCCACAAAACACACATCACACACCCACCCAAACTCACACCCACCTACCCCCACAAAACACAAATCACACACCCACCCACACTCATCTTACACCTATCCATACACATCACACACCCACCTACCCCCACAAAACACACCCACCCACGCCCATCACACACTCACCCTCTCCCACAAAACAGACATCACACATATCCCCACACCATCACACACCCACCTACCCCCACAAAACACACATCACACACCCACTCACACCCATCGCACACTCACCTGCCCCACAAAACACACATCACACACCCACTCACACTCATCACACACCCACCTTCCCCCCAAAAGACACCCACCCACACCCATCACACACCCACCTACCCCCACAAAACACACATCACACAGCCATCACACGCACCCACACCCACAAAACACACATCACACACTGACCCAAACTCAACACACAGGCATCTACCCCCACAAATCACAAACCCACCCACACTCATCACACAACCAAGTACCCCCACAAATCACACATCACACACCCACTAACACCCATCGCATACTCACCTACCCCCACTAAACACAAATCACACACACCCACACTCATGACATACCCACCAACCCACACAAAATGCACATTGCACACCCACCCACAGTCAACACACACTCACCTACCCCACAGAACATACATCACACACCCATCTACCCCCACAAAACACACATCACACACCCACCTACCCCAGAAAACACACATCACACACACACCCACACCCATCACACGTACACACCCACAAAGCACACATGACACACCCACCCAAACTCACAGCCATCTACACCCACAATACACATATCACACATCCACCCATTACCCTTCACACACCCACCTACCCCCAAAAAACACATCACACACCCACCTACCCCACAAAACACACATCACACACCCACCCACCCCACAAAACACACATCACACACCCACCCACACCCATCATACACCCACCTACCCCCACAAAACTTACCCCCACACATCACACACCCACCTACCCCCACAAAACACACATCACACACCCACCCACACCCATCATACACCCACCTACCCCACAAAACGCACATCACACACCCACTCACACTCATCACACACCCACCTACCCCACAAAACACACATCACACACCCACCCACACCCATCATACACCCACCTACCCCCACAAAACGTACCCCCACACATCACACACCCACTTACCCCCACAAAACACACATCACACACCCACCCACACCCATCATAAACCCACCTACCCCACAAAACGCACATCACACACCCACGCACACTCATCACACACCCACCTACCCCACAAAACGCACATCGCACACCCACTCACACTCATCACACACCCACCTGCCCCCACAAAAGACACCCACCCACACTCATCACTCATCCACCTACATCCACAAAACTGACATCACACACCCACCCACACTCATCTCACACCCACCTACCCCCACAAAACACACATCAGAAACCCACCTACATCCACAAAACACACCTCACACACCCACCCACACCATCACACTCCCATCTACCACACAAAACACACATGACACACCCACCCAAACTCACAGCCATCTACACCCACAATACACATATCACACATCCACCCATTACCCTTCACACACCCACCTACCCCCAAAAAACACATCACACACCCACCTACCCCACAAAACACTCATCACACACCCACCTACCCCACAAAACACACATCACACACCCACCCACACCCATCCTACACCCACCTACCCCCACAAAACGTACCCCCACACATCACACACCCACCTACCCCCACAAAACACACATCACACACCCACCCACACCCATCATAAACCCACCTACCCCACAAAACGCACATCACACACCCACTCACACTCATGACTCATCCACCTACATCCATAAAAAACATATCACACACCCACCCACACTCATCACACACCCACCTACCCCACAAAACACTTATCACACACCTACCCACACCCATCACACACCCAACTACACCCACAAAACAAACATCACACACCCACACACACCCACCTACACCCACAAAACACACATCATCCACCTACACCCACAAAACACACATCACCCACCCACACACACTCATCACACACCCACCTACCCCCAAAAAAGACACGTCACACATCCACCCACACCCATCACACACCCACCTACCCCCACAAAACACACATCACACTCCCACCTATTCCCACCAAACACACATCACACACATACCCACACCCATCACACGCACCCACACCCACAAAACTCACATCACACACTGATCCAAACTCAACACACAGCCATCTACCCCGACAAATCACAAACCCACCCACACTCATCACACAACCAACTACCCCCACAAATCACACATCACACACCCACTAACACCCATCGCATACTCACCTACCCCCACTAAACACAAATCACACACACCCACACTCATGACATACCCACCAACCCACACAAAATGCACATTGCACACCCACCCACACTCAACACACACTCACCTACCCCACAGAACATACATCACACACCCACCCACACCCATCACACACCCACCTACCCCCACAAAACACACATCACACACCCACCTACCCCAGAAAACACACATCACAAACACACCCACACCCATCACACGTACACACCCACAAAGCACACATGACACACCCACCCAAACTCACAGCCATCTACACCCACAATACACATATCACACATCCACCCATTACCCTTCACACACCCACCTACCCCCAAAAAACACATCACACACCCACCTACCCCACAAAACACACATCACACACCCACCCACCCCACAAAACACACATCACACACCCACCCACACCCATCATACACCCACCTACCCCCACAAAACTTACCCCCACACATCACACACCCACCTACCCCCACAAAACACACATCACACACCCACCCACACCCATCATACACCCACCTACCCCACAAAACGCACATCACACACCCACTCACACACATCACACACCCACCTACCCCACAAAACACACATCACACCCCCACACACACCCATCATACACCCACCTACCCCCACAAAACTTTCCCCCGCACATCACACACCCACCTACCCCCACAAAACACACATCACACACCCACCCACACCCATCATAAACCCACCTACCCCACAAAACGCACATCACACACCCACTCACACTCATGACTCATCCACCTACATCCATAAAAAACATATCACACACCCACCCACACTCATCACACACCCACCTACCCCACAAAACACTTATCACACACCTACCCACACCCATCACACACCCAACTACACCCACAAAACAAACATCACACACCCACACACACCCACCTACACCCACAAAACACACATCATCCACCTACACCCACAAAACACACATCACCCACCCACACACACTCATCACACAACCACCTACCCCCAAAAAAGACACGTCACACATCCATCCACACCCATCACACACCCACCTACCCCCACAAAACACACATCACACTCCCACCTATTCCCACCAAACACACATCACACACATACCCACACCCATCACACGCACCCACACCCACAAAACTCACATCACACACTGATCCAAACTCAACACACAGCCATCTACCCCGACAAATCACAAACCCACCCACACTCATCACACAACCAACTACCCCCACAAATCACACATCACACACCAATCACACCCATCGTACACTCACCTATCCCCACAAAACACAAATCACACACACCCACACTCATCACACACCCACCTACCCCCACAAAATGCACATTGCACACCCACCAACACTCAACACACACTCTCCTACCCCACAGAACACACATCACGCACCCACCCACACTCATTACACAACCAGCTACCCCCACAAAACGGACATCACACACCCATCACACACCCACCTACCCCCACAAAACACACATCACACACCCACCTAACCCCACAAAACACACATCACACACCCACCCACCCCACAAAACACACATCAGACACACACCCACACTCATCACACACCCACCTACCCCACAAAACACACATCAAACACCCATCACACGCGCCCACACCCACAAAACACACATCACACACTGACCCAAACTCAACACACAGCCATCTACCCCCACAAAACACAAATCACAAACCCACCCACACTTATCACACAACCAACTACCCCCACAAATCACACATCACAAACCCACTCACACCCATCGCACACTCACCTACCCCCAGAAAACACAAATCAAACACACCCACACTCATCACACACCCACCTACCCCCACATAATGCACATTGCACACCCACCAACACTCAACACACACTCACCTACCCCACAGAATACACATCACGCACCCACCCACACTCATCATACATCCACCCCCCCACAAAACACATAAACACACCCACCCACACCCATCACATACCCACCTACACCCACAAAACACACATCACACACACATCCACACTCAACACACCCACCTACCCGCACAAAACACACATCGCCCACCCACCCCCACAAAACTCATATCACACACCAACGCACACCCATCAGACACCCACCTATCTCCACAAAGGACACCCACGCACACTCATCACACATCCACCTACATCCACAAAACACACATCACATACCCACCCACACTCATCACACACCTACCTACCCCACAAAAGACATATCACACACCCACCCACACCCATCACACACCCACCTACCCCCACAAAACACACCTCATACACCCACCCACACCATCACACTCCCATCTACCGCACAAAACGCACATCACACACCCACTCACACTCATCACACACCCACCTGCCCCCACAAAAGACACCCACCCACACTCATCTCACACCCACCTACCCCCACAAAACACACATCAGAAACCCACCTACCCCCACAAAACACACATCAGAAACCCAACTACATCCACAAAACACACATCACACACCCTCCCACACTCATCAAACACCCACCTACCCCCACAAATCACATATCACACACCCACCCACACTCATCACACACCCACCTACCCAACTGACACCCACCCACACCCATCACACGCACGGACATCCACAAAACACACATCACACACCCATCCAGACTCCTCACGCACCCACCTACCCCACAAAACACACATCACACACCCACCCACACACATCACACACCCACCTACCCCACAAAACACACAGCACACACCCACCTACCCCACAAAACACACATCACACACCCTCCCACGCCCATCACACACCCACCCTCTTCCACCAAACATGCATCACACACATACCCACACCCATCACACGCACCACACCCACAAAGCACATATGACACACCCACCCAAACTCACAGCCATCTACACCCACAATACACACATCACACATCCACCCATTACCCTTCACACACCCACCTACCCCCACAAAACATACATCACACACCCACCCACACTCATCTTACACCCATCCATACACATCACACACCCATCTACCCCCACAAAACACACCCACCCACGCCCATCACACACCCACCCTCTCCCACAAAACATACATCACACACATCCCCACACCCATCACACACCCACCTACCCCCACACACATCATACACCCACCTACCCCCACAAAACACACATCACACACCCACCTACTCCCACAAAACACACATCACACACCCACCTACCCCACAAAACACACATCACACAGCCATCACACGCACCAACACCCACAAAACACACATCACACACTGACCCAAACTCAACACACAGGCATCTACCCCCACAAAACACAAATCACAAACCCACCCACACTCATCACACAACCAACTACCCCCAGAAATCACACATCACACACCCACTCACGCCCATCACACACCCACCCTCTCCCACAAAACATTCATCACACACATCCCCACACCCATCACACACCCACCTACCCCCACACACATCATACATCCACCTACCCCCACAAAACACACATCACACACCCACCTACTCCCACAAAACACACATCACACACCCACCTACCCCACAAAACACACATCACCCACCCACCCACACCGATCACACGCACCGACATCCACAAAACACACATCACACACGCACCCTCACCCATCACACACCCATCTACCCCCACAAAACACACATCACACACCCATCTACCCCACAAAACACACATCACACACCCACCCACTCTAATCACACACCCACCTACCCCACAAAACACACATCACACACCCACCCACACCCATCACACACCCACCTACCCCCACAAAACACACATCACACACCCACTCACACTCATCACACACCCACCTGCCCCCCAAAAGACACCCACCCACACCCATCACACACCCACCTACCCCCACAAAACACACATCACACAGCCATCACACGCACCCACACCCACAAAACACACATCACACACTGACCCAAACTCAACACACAGGCATCTACCCCCACAAAACACAAATCACAAACCCACCCACACTCATCACACAACCAAGTACACCCACAAATCACACATCACACACCCACTAACACCCATCACACACTCACCTACCCCCACTAAACACAAATCACACACACCCACACTCATGACATACCCACCAACCCACACAAAATGCACATTGCACACCCACCCACACTCAACACACACTCACCTACCCCACAGAACATACATCACACACCCACCCACACCCATCACACACCCACCTACACCCACAAAACACACATCACACACCCACCTACACCCACAAAACACACATCACACACACACCCACACCCATCACACGTACACACCCACAAAGCACACATGACACACCCACCCAAACTCACAGCCATCTACACCCACAATACACATATCACACATCCACCCATTACCCTTCACACACCCACCTACCCCCACAAAACACATCACACACCCACCCACCCCACAAAACACACATCACACACCCACCCACCCCACAAAACACACATCACACACCCACCCACACCCATCATACACCCACCTACCCCCACAAAACGTACCCCCACTCATCACACACCCACCTACCCCCACAAAATACACATCACACCCACCTACCACACAAAACACACATCACACACCCACCCACCCCACAAAACACACATCAGACACACACCCACACTCATCACACACCCACCTACCCCACAAAACACACATCACACACCCACCCACACCCATCACACACCCACCTACACCCACAAAACACATATCACACACCCACCCACACCCATCATACACCCACCTACCCCACAAAACGCACATCACACACCCACTCACACTCATCACACACCCACCTGCTCCCCAAAAGACACCCACCCACACTCATCACTCATCCACCTACATCCATAAAAAACATATCACACACCCACCCACACTCATCACACACACACCTACCCCACAAAACACTTATCACACACCTACCCACACCCATCACACACCCAACTACACCCACAAAACAAACATCACACAGCCACACACACCCACCTACACCCAAAAAACACACATCACCCACCCACACACACTCATCACACACCCACCTACCCCCAAAGAAGACACGTCACACATCCACCCACACCCATCACACACCCACCTACCCCCACAAAACACACATCACACTCCCACCTATTCCCACCAAACACACATCACACACATACCCACACCCATCACACGCACCCACACCCACAAAACTCACATCACACACTGATCCAAACTCAACACACAGCCATCTACCCCGACAAATCACAAACCCACCCACACTCATCACACAACCAACTACCCCCACAAATCACACATCACACTCCACTCACACCCATCGTACACTCACCTATCCCCACAAAACACAAATCACACACACCCACACTCATCACACACCCACCTACCCCCACAAAATGCACATTGCACACCCACCAACACTCAACACACACTCTCCTACCCCACAGAACACACATCACGCACCCACCCACACTCATTACACACCCAGCTACCCCCACAAAATGGACATCACACACCCATGACACACCCACCTACCCCCACAAAACACACATCACACACCCACCTAACCCCACAAAACACACATCACACACCCACCCACCCCACAAAACACACATCAGACACACACCCACACTCATCACACACCCACCTACCCCACAAAACACACATCACACACCCATCACACGTACCCACACCCACAAAGCACATGACACTCCAACCCAAACTCACAGCCATCTACATCCACAATAGACATATCACACATCCACCCATTACCCTTCACACATCCACCTACCCCGACCAAACATACATCACACACCCACCCACACTCATCTTACACCCATCCATAAACATCACACACCCATCTACCCCCACAAAACACACCCACCCACGCCCATCACACACCCATCCTCTCCCACCAAACACACATCACACATCTACCCACACGCATCACACGCACCCACACCCACAAAGCACATATGACACACCCACCCAAACTCACAACCATCTACACCCACAATACACACATCACACATCCACCCATTACCCTTCACACACACACCTACCCCCACAAAACACACCCACCCACGCCCATCACACACCCACCCTCTCCCATAAAACATACATCACACACATCCCCACACCCATCACACACCCACCTACCCCCACACACATCATACACCCAGCTACACCCACAAAACACACATGACACACCCACCAACACTCATCACACACCCACCTCCCCAACTGACACCCACCCACACCCATCACACGTACCGACATCCACAAAACACACATCACACACGCACCCTCACCCATCACACACCCATCTACCCCCACAAAACACACATCACACACCCATGTACCCCACAAAACACACATCACACACCCACTCACACTCATCACACACCCACCTACCCCACAAAACACACATCACACACCCATCTACCCCACAAAACACACATCTCACACCCACCCACACTCATCACACACCCACCTACCCCACAAAACACACATCACACACCCACCCACACCCATCACACACCCACCTACCCCCACAAAACACACATCACACACCTACTCACACTCATCACACACCCACCTGCCCCCCAAAAGACACCCACCCACACCCATCACACACCCACCTACCCCCACAAAACACACATCACACAGCCATCACACGCACCAACACCCACAAAACACACATCACACACTGACGCAAACTTCACACGCAGGCATCTACCCCCACAAAACACAAATCACAAACCCACCCACACTCATCACACAACCAACTACCCCCACAAAACACACATCAGAAACCCATCTACATCCACAAAACACACATCACACACCCTCCCACACTCATCACACACCCATCTACCCCCACAAAACACATATCACACACCCACCCACACTCATCACACACCCACCTACCCAACTGACACCCACCCACACCCATCACACGCACGGACATCCACAAAACACACATCACACACCCACCCACACCCATCACACACCGACCTGCCGCCACAAAACACACATCACACTCCCACCCTCTACCACCAAACACACATCACACACCCACCCACACCCATCACACACCCACCTACCCCCACAAAACACACCTCACCTACCCTCCCACACCATCACACTCCCATCTACTGCACAAAACACACATCACACACCCACCCACACCCATCACACACCCACCTACCCCCACAAAACACACATCACACACCCACCTTCCCCCACAAAACACACCACACACCCACCTACTCCCACCAAACACACTACACACACATACCCACACCCATCACACGCACCCACACCCACAAAGCACATATGACACACCCACCCAAACTGACAGCCATCTACACCCGCAATACACATATCACAGATCCACCCATTACCCTTCACACACCCACCTACACCCACAAAACATACATCACACACCCACCCACTCATCTTACACCCATCCATACACATCACACACCCAACTACCCCCACAAAACACATATCACACATCCACCCACACTCATCACACGCACTGACATCCTCAAAACACACATCACACACCCACCCACACCCATCAGACGCACCGACATCCACAAAACACACATCACTCACGCAGCCTCACCCATCATGCACCCATCCACCCCCACAAAACACACATCACACACCCACCTACTCCCACCAAACACACATCACACACATACCCACACCCATCACAAGCACCCACACCCACAAAGCACACATGACACACCCACCCAAAATCACAGCCATCTACACCCACAGTACACATATCACACATCCACCCATTACCCTTCACACACCCACCTACCCCCACAAAACATACATCACGAACCCACCCACACTCATCTTACACCCATCCATACACATCACACACCCATCTACCCCACAAAACACACCCACCCATGCCCATCACACACCCACCTACCTCCACAAAACACACATCACACACCCACCTACCCCACAAAACACATCACACACCCACCCACACTCATCACACACCCACCTACCCCCACAAAACACACATCACACACCCACCCAAACTCGCACCCACCTACCCCCACAAAACACACATCACACACCCACCCACACTCATCTTACACCCATCCATACACATCACACACCCACCTACCCCCACAAAACACACCCACCCACGCCCATCACACACTCACCCTCTCCCACAAAACAGACATCACACATATCCCCACACCATCACACACCCACCTACCCCCACAAAACACACATCACACACCCACTCACACCCATCGCACACTCACCTGCCCCACAAAACACACATCACACACACCCACACTCATCACACACCCACCTACCCCACAAAACACACATCACACACCCATCACACACCCACCTACACCCACAAAACATACATCACAAACCCACCCACACTCATCTTACACCCATCCATACACATCACACACCCATCTACCCCCACAAAACACACCCACCCATGCCCATCACACACCCACCTACCTCCACAAAACACACATCACACACCCACCTACCCCACAAAACACACATCACACACCCACCCACACCCATCACACACCCACCTACCCCCACAAAACACACATCACACACCCACCTACCCCACAAAACACACATCACACACCCACCTACCCCATAAAACACACATCACACACTCACCCACACTGATCATACACCCACCTACTCCACAAAACACACATCACACACCCACACACACTCATCACACACCCACCTACCCCCACAAAACACACATCACACACCCACCCACACTCATCACACACCCACCTACCCAACAAAACAAACATCACACACCCACACACACTCATCACACACCCACCTACCCCCACAAAACACACATCACACACCCATCCACGCTCAACACACACCCACCTAACCCCACAAAACACACATCACACACCCACCCACACTCATCTTACACCCATCCATACACATCACACACCCACCTACCCCCCACAAAACACACCCACCCACGCCCATCACACACTCACCCTCTCCCACAAAACAGACATCACACATATCCCCACACCATCACACACCCACCTACCCCCACAAAACATACATCACACACCCACTCACACCCATCGCACACTCACCTGCCGAACAAAACATATCACACACACCCACACTCATCACACACCCACCTACCCCCACACACATCATACACCCACCTACTCCCACAAAACACACATCACACACCCACCTACCCCACAAAACACACATCACACACCTACCCACACTCATCACACACCCACCTACCACAGAAAACACACATCACACACATACCCACACCCATCACACGTACACACCCACAAAGCACACATGACACACCCAACCAAACTCTCAGCCATCTACACCCACCATACACATATCACACATCCACCCATTATCCTTCACACACCCTCCTACCCCCACAAAACATACATCACACACCCACCCACACTCATCACACACCCACTTACCCCACAAAACGCACATCACACACCCACTCACACTCATCACACACCCACCTGCCCCCCAAAACACACCCACCCACACTCATCACTCATCCACCTACATTCACAAAAAATGTATCACACACCCACCCACACTCATCACACACCCACCTACCCCACAAAACACTTATCACACTCCTACCCACACCCATCACACACCCACCTACCCCCACAAACCACACATCACACACGCACCCACACCCATCACACACCCACCTTCACTCACAAAACACACATCACCCACCTACCCCCATAACACACATGTCACACACCCACCCACACCCATCACACACCCACCTACATCCACAAAAAACACATCACACACCCACCCACACTCATCACACACCCACCTACCCCCACAAAGCACACATCACACACCCACCAAACTCACATCACACACAAACCCACACTCATCACACGTACACACCCACAAAGCACACATGACACACCCACATGACACACACTCACAGCCATCTACACCCACAATGCACATATCACACATCCACCCATTACCCTTCACACACCCACCTACCCCCACAAAACATACCCCCACACATCACACACCCACCTACCCCCACAAAACACACATCACACACCCACTTACTCCCACCAAACACACATCACACACACCCATACCCATCACACGCACCCACACCCACAAAGCACATGACACACCCACCCAAAATCACAGCCATCTACACCCACAGTACACATATCACACATCCACCCATTACCCTTCACACACCCACCTATCCCCACAAAAAATACATCACACACCCACCCACACTCATCTCACACCCACCTACCCCCACAAAACACACATCAGAAACCCACCTACATCCACAAAACACACATCACACACCCTCCCACACACATCTCACACACACCTACCCCCACAAAACACATATCACACACCCACTCACACACATCACACACCCACCTACCCAACTGAGACCCACCCACACCCATCACACGCACCGACATCCTCAAAACACACATCACACACCCACCCACACTCATCACACACCCACCTACCCCCACAAAACACACATCACACACCCACCTACTCCCACCAAACACACATCACACACATACCCACACCCATCACACGCACCCACACCCACAAAGCACATATGACACACCCACCCAAACTCACAGCCATCTACACCCACAAGACACACATCACACAACCACCAATTACCCTTCACATACCCACCTACCCCCACAAAACACACACCACACACCCACCTACTCCCACAAAACACACATCACACACCCACCTACCCCACAAACCACACATCACACACCTACCCACACTCATCACACACCCACCTACCACAGAAAACACACATCACACACAAACCCACACCCATCACACGTACACACCCACAAAGCACACATGACACACCCAACCAAACTCTCAGCCATCTACACCCACCATACACATATCACACATCCACCCTCTATCCTTCACACACCCTCCTACCCCCACAAAACATACATCACACACCCACCCACACTCATCACACACCCACTTACCCCACAAAACGCACATCACACACCCACTCACACTCATCACACACCCACCTGCCCCCCAAAACACACCCACCCACACTCATCACTCATCCACCTACATTCACAAAAAATGTATCACACACCCACCCACACTCATCACACACCCACCTACCCCACAAAACACTTATCACACTCCTACCCACACCCATCACACACCCACCTACCCCCACAAACCACACATCACACACGCACCCACACCCATCACACACCCACCTTCACTCACAAAACACACATCACCCACCTACCCCCATAACACACATGTCACACACCCACCCACACCCATCACACACCCACCTACATCCACAAAGCACACATCACACACCCACCAAACTCACATCACACACAAACCCACACTCATCACACGTACACACCCACAAAGCACACATGACACACCCACATGACACACACTCACAGCCATCTACACCCACAATGCACATATCACACATCCACCCATTACCCTTCACACACCCACCTACCCCCACAAAACATACCCCCACACATCACACACCCACCTACCCCCACAAAACACACATCACACACCCACTTACTCCCACCAAACACACATCACACACACCCACACCCACAAAGCACATGACACACCCACCCAAAATCACAGCCATCTACACCCACAGTACACATATCACACATCCACCCATTACCCTTCACACACCCACCTATCCCCACAAAAAATACATCACACACCCACCCACACTCATCTTACACACATCCATACACATCACACACCCATCTAACCCCACAAAACACACCCACCCATGCCCATCAAACACCCACCGTCTCCCACAAAACAGACATCACACACATCCCCACACCCATCACACACCCACCTACCCCCACAAAACATACATCACACACCCACCAACACTCATCACACACCTACCTCCCCAACTTACACCCACCCACACCCATCACACGCACCGACATCCACAAAACACACATCACACACGCACTCTCACCCATCACACACCCATCTACACCCACAAAACACACATCACACACCCACCTACCCCACAAAACGCACATCACACACCCACCTACCCCACAAAACGCACATCACACACCCACCTACCCCACAAAACGCACATCACACACCCACCCACACTCAACACACAGCCACCTATCCCCACAAAATACATACCACACACCCACCCATACCCATCACACACCCACCTACCCCCACAAAACTCACATCACACACCCATCTACCCCCAAAACACACATCACACATGTACCCATACACATCACACACCCAGCTACCCCCACAAAACACACGCACCCACACTCATCACACACCCACCTACATCCAGAAAACACACATTGCACACCCACCCACACTCATCACACACCCACCTACCCCACAAAATACACATCACACACCCACACACACTCATCACACAGCCACCTACCCCCAAAAAACACACGTCACACACCCACCCACACCCACCTACCCCCACAAAACACACATCACACTCCCACCTATTCCCACCAAACACACATCACGCACATACCCACACCCATCACACGCACCCACACCCACAAAACACACATCACACACTGACCCAAACTCAACACACAGCCATCTACCCCCACAAAACACAAATCACAAACCCACCCACACTTATCACACAACCAACTACCCCCACAAATCACACATCACAAACCCATTCACACCCATCGCACACTCACCTACCCCCACAAAACACAAATCAAACACACCCACACTCATCACACACCCACCTACCCCCACATAATGCACATTGCACACCCACCCACACTCAACACACACTCACCTACCCCACAGAACACACATCACGCACCCACCCACACTCATCATACATCCACCCCCCCCACAAAACACATAAACACACCCACCCACACCCATCACATACCCACCTACCCCCACAAAACACACATCACACACACATCCACACTCAACACACCCACCTACCCGCATAAAACACACATCGCCCACCCACCCCCACAAAACTCATATCACACACCAACGCACACCCATCAGACACCCACCTATCTCCACAAAGGACACCCACGCACACTCATCACACATCCACCTACATCCACAAAACACACATCACATACCCACCCACACCCATCACACACCCACCTACCTCCACAAAACCCACATCACACATCCACCCACACCATCACACTCCCATCTACCGCACAAAACGCACATCACACACCCACTCACACTCATCACACACCCACCTGCCCCCACAAAAGACACCCACCCACATTCATCACTCATCCACCTACATCCACAAAACTGATATCACACACCCACCCACACTCATCTCACACCCACCTAGCCCCACAAAACACACATCAGAAACCCACCTACATCCACAAAACACACATCACACACCCTCCCACACTCATCACACACCCACCTACCCCCACAAAACACCCATCACACACCCACCTACTCCCACCAAACACACATCACACACATACCCACACCCATCGCACGCAACCACACCCACAAAGCACACATGACACACCCACTCAAAATCACAGTCATCTACACCCACAATACACATATCACACATCCACCCATTACCCTTCACACACCCACCGACCACCACAAAACATACATCACACACCCACCCACACTCATCTTACACCCATCCATACAAATCACACACCCATCTACCCCCACAAAACACACCCACCCATGCCCATCACACACCCACCTACCACCACAAAACACACATTACACACACACCTACCCCATAAAACACACATCACACACCCACCCACACCCATCACACACCCACCTACCCCCACAATACACACATCACACACCCACCTACCCCACAAAACACATCACACACCCACCTACCCCACAAAACACACCCCCTCCCACACCATCACACATCCACCTACCCCCACAAAACACACATCACACACCCACCCACACTCATTACACACCCACTTACCCCACAAAACGCACATCACACACCCACTCACACTCATCACACACCCACCTGCCCCCCAAAAGACACCCACCCACACTCATCACTCATCCACCTACATTCACAAAAAATGCATCACACACCCACCCACACTCATCACACACCCACCTACCCCACAAAACACTTATCACACTCCTACCCACACCCATCACACACCCACCTACCCCTTCAAATCACACACGCACCCACACTCATCACACACACACCTACCCCCACAAAGCATACATCACACACCCACCAAACTCACATCACACACATACCCACACTCATCACACGTACACACCCACAAAGCACACATGACACACCCACATGACACACATTCACAGCCATCTACACCCACAATGCACATATCACACATCCACCCATTACCCTTCACACACCCACCTACCCCCACACATCACACACCCACCTACCCCCAAAAAACACATGTCATACACCCACCCACACCCATCACACACCCACCTACATCCACAAAAAACACATCACACACCCACCCCCACACATCACACACCCACCTACCCCCAAAAAACACATGTCACACACCCACCCATACCCATCACACACCCACCTACATCCACAAAAAACACATCACACACCCACCCACACTCATTACACACACACCTACCCCCACAAAACACACCCACCCATGCCCATCAAACACCCACCTACCCCCACAAAACACACATCATACATCCACCTACCCCCACAAAACACACATCACACACCCACCAACACTCATCACATACCCACCTCCCCAACTGACACCCACCCACACCCATCACACGCACCGACATCCACAAAACACACATCACACACGCACTCTCACCCATCACACACCCACCTACCCCACAAAACGCACATCACACACCCACCCACACTCAACACACAGCCACCTATCCCCACAAAATACATACCACACACCCACCCATACCCATCACACACCCACCTACCCCCACAAAACTCACATCACACACCCATCTACCCCCAAAACACACATCACACACCCACTCACACTCATCACACACCCACCTGCCCCCCAAAAGACACCCACCCACACTCATCACTCATCCACCTACATCCATAAAAAACATATCACACTCCCACCCACACTCATCACACACCCACCTACCCCACAAAACACTTATCACACACCTTCCCACACCCATCACACACCCAACTACACCCACAAAACAAACATCACACACCCACCCACACCCATCACACACCCACCAACCCCCACAAAACACACATCACACTCCCACCTATTCCCACCAAACACACATCACACACATACCCACACCCATCACACGCACCCACACCCACAAAACTCACATCACACACTGATCCAAACTCAACACACAGCCATCTACCCCGACAAATCACAAACCCACCCACACTCATCACACAACCAACTACCCCCACAAATCACACATCACACACCCACTCACACCCATCGCACACTCACCTACCCCCACAAAACACAAATCACACACACCCACACTCATCACACACCCACCTACCCCACAAAATGCACATTGCACACCCACCAACACTCAACACACACTCTCCTACCCCACAGAACACACATCACGCACCCACCCACACTCATCACACACCCAGGGACCCCCACGAAACGGACATCACACACCCACCTACCCCCACAAAACACACATCACACACCCACCTAACCCTACAAAACACATCGCACACCCACTTACTCCCACCAAACCCACATCACACACATACCCACACCCATCACACGTTCCCACACCCACAAAGCACATGACACACCAACCCAAACTCACAGCCATCTACATCCACAATAGACATATCACACATCCACCCATTACCCTTCACACACCCACCTACCCCGACAAAACATACATCACACACCCACCCACACTCATCTTACACCCATCCATACACATCACACACCCATCTACCCCCACAAAACACACCCACCCACGCCCATCACACACCCATCCTCTCCCACCAAACACACATCACACACATACCCACACCCATCACACGCACCCACACCCACAAAGCACATATGACACACCCACCCAAACTCACAGCCATCTACACCCACAATACACACATCACACATCCACCCATTACCCTTCACACACCCACCTACCCCCACAAAACATACATCACACACCCACCCACACTCATCTTACACCCATCCATACACATCACACCCATCTACCCCCACAAAACACACCCACCCACGCCCATCACACACCCACCCTCTCCCACAAAACATTCATCACACACATCCCCACACCCATCACACACCCACCTACCCCCACACACATCATACACCCACCTACCCCCACAAAACACACATCACACACCCACCAACACTCAGCACACACCCACCTCCCCAACTGACACCCATCACACGCACCCACACACAAAGCACATATGACACACCCACCCAAACTCACAGCCATCTATACCCACAATACACATCACACATTCACACATTACCCTTCACACACCCACCTACCCCCACAAAACATACATCACACACCCACCCACACTCATCTTACACCCATCCATACACATCACACACCCATCTACCCCCACAAAACACACCCACCCACGCCCATCACACACCCACCCTCTGCCACAAATCACACATCACACACCCACTCACACCCATCGCACACTCACCTAACCCCACAAAACACAAATCACACACACCCACACTCATCACACACCCACCTACCCCCACAAAATGCACATTGCACACCCACCCACACTCAACACACACTCACCTACCCCATAGAACACATCATGCGCCCACCCACACTCATCATACATACACCTACCCCCACAAAACACATAAACACACCCACCCACACCCATCACATACCCACCTCCCCCCACAAAACACACATCACACACGCAACACACACCCACCTACCCGCACAAAACACACATCGCCCACCCACCCACTCTCATCACACACCCACCTACCCCCACAAAACTCATATCACACACCAACGCACACCCATCAGACACCTACCTATCTCCACAAAGGACACCCACGCACAGTCATCACACACCCACCTACCCCACAAAACACACATCACACACCCACACACACTCATCACACACCCACCTACCCCCACAAAACACACATCACACACCCACCTACCCCACAAAAAACACATCACACACCCACCCACACTCATCACACACCCACGTACCCCACAAAACACATATCACACACCTACCCACACCCATCACACACCCACCTACCCCCACTAAACACACATCACACACCCACCCATACTCATCTTACACCCATCCATACACATCACACACCCACCCACGCCCATCACACACTCACCCTCTCCCACAAAACAGACATCACACATATCCCCACACCATCACACACCCACCTACCCCCACAAAATGCACATTGCACACCCACCCACACTCAACACACACTCACCTACCCCATAGAACACATCATGCGCCCACCCACACTCATCATATATACACCTACCCCCACAAAACACATAAACACACCCACCCACACCCATCACATACCCACCTCCCCCCACAAAACACACATCACACACCCATCCACACGCAACACACACCCACCTACACGCACAAAACACACATCGCCCACCCACCCACTCTCATCACACACCCACCTACCCCCACAAAACTCATATCACACACCAACGCACACCCATCAGACACCTACCTATCTCCACAAAGGACACCCACGCACAGTCATCACACACCCACCTACCCCACAAAACACACATCACACACCCACACACACTCATCACACACCCACCTACCCCCACAAAACACACATCACACACCCACCTACCCCACAAAAAACACATCACACACCCACCCACACTCATCACACACCCACGTACCCCACAAAACACATATCACACACCTACCCACACCCATCACACACCCACCTACCCCCACTAAACACACATCACACACCCACCCATACTCATCTTACACCCATCCATACACATCACACACCCACCCACGCCCATCACACACTCACCCTCTCCCACAAAACAGACATCACACATATCCCCACACCATCACACACCCACCTACCCCCACAAAACACACATCACACACCCACTCACACCCATCGCACACTCACCTGCCCCACAAAACACACATCACACACACCCACACTCATCACACACCCACCTACCCCCAGAAAATGCACATTGCACACCCACCCACACTCAACACACACTCACCTACCCCTACAAAACACATATACACATTCACCCACACCCATCACATACCCACCTACCCCCACAAAACACACATCACACACCCATCCACACTCAACACACACCCACCTACTCCTACAAAACACACATCGCCCACCCACCCACTCTCATCACACACCCACCTACCCCCACAAAACTCATATCACACACCAACCCACACCCATCAGACACCCACCTACCACCACAAAACACACATGACACACCCACCCACACCCATCACACACCCGCCTACCCCACAAAACGCATATCACACACCCACCCACATCAACACACAGCCACCTATTCCCACAAAAGACATATCCACAAAACGCACATCACACACCCACCTACCCCCACAAAACTCACATCACACACCCACCTTCCCCCATAAAACACACATCCACCCACACTCATCACACACTCACCTACCCCACAAGACACACAACCCACACACCCACCAACACTCATCACACAGCCGCCTACCCCCACAAAACACACATCACACCCACACCCATACTCGCTGACATAACCACTTGCTCAGACACCTGGGCACTCGAACAGTGACTTGTTGGGATATGATGTGGTGATGAAGCTGTGGGAAATGTGCTCTGCCTGCTGTGACCCTGTGCTGCACTTTCATTGATTGCGAGGATGTTGAGGGGTTTGTGGGCTCCTTGGCATGCTGGAGGGGACCCAGCTTCTTTCAATGCATTACGGAGAGACCCCAATGCCCTGCCTCTGAGCCCAAGTTCTGTCGTACACTCAGGCTGAGATATAGAAAAAGTCAGTGCATCACAGAACTTTGTCTCGGTGGCACTGGACGTGCATTGGTATAAACAGCGAGGAACACGGGCGCCCATGTGAGACAAGACAGGAGAGTGGGGTGGTGGACATGTTGGGATAGAACAGGACAGTGGGATCAGTGTGGGGACTGATACAGAGCTGTGGGGAGAGAGTGGGATCAGTGTGGTGGCCGATACAGGTCTGTGGGAATAGAGTGGGGCAGTGGGATCAGTGTGGGGACTTTATATCTGTCTGTGGCGAGAGAGTGGGATGAGTGTGGGGACTGATACAGGGTTGTAGGGAGAGTGGGGCAGTGGGATCACTGTGGGGACTGATCCAGGAATGTGGGGACACAACTGGTGGGTGGGGAGACAACTGGTGGGTGGGGAGTGGATTTGTTGAGTTGTGGTGATTTAACTGCTGGAACATGTTTAATCATTGGGTCCTCTGTGATGTGTCTTTACAGGATCCCAGCCTCTACACTGTGAAGGCAGTCCTAATACTGGACAACGATGGTGAAAGAATCCTTGCCAAGGTACAGCAACTCTCTTCCTCTTCAGGCCTCTCTCTTTTCCTTCCTCTGCCCACATTTCACAGCTCAGAGGCCCTCACCTCCCCCTCCCAATACCTCTCTGCTCCACACCACGTACACCACTAGCCCGCACCCTGTATGCCACTCCCTCTCAGTCATCACTGTTATTTGGGATTCTTCTCTTCCCCTTCAGTACTACGACAACACCTACTCCACCGTCAAGGAACAGAAAATCTTTGAGAAGAACATCTTCAACACCACGCACAGAATGGACGGTAAGTCCCCATGTGAAGAGATTTTCTCCATTCCTGTCTCCTTAACTAAATTGAACCATTGTTTGCAGGTGAGATCGCTTTATTGGAAGGCCTGACAGTGGTGTACAAGAGTAATATTGATCTCTATTTTTACGTCATTGGCAGTGCACAAGAAAATGAGGTAGGAATGTCTGTGGGAGGGATCATGTGAGGGGCAGGGAGGGCAGTGAAGGGCAAGTGCCAGCATGAGGGAGGGCTAACAAGGAGGTGTGAGGAGGGAGGGGTGTGAAGAGAGAGGAGTGGTGAAGAGGGAGTAGTAAGGGGGATGGGTGAGGAGGTAGGGCTGGCAAACCTGGAGGGGTGTGAGGGACAGGTAGGGTGAGGAGGGGTTGGAGAGGTGAGGAGGGATGGGCAGTGAGGGATTAAGAGGGAGGGGCAGTTAGCTTGGAGGGGTGTGAGGAGGGAGAGTCAAGAGGTGTTGTGGGATGGTGAGGGGGGTCTGCCACGGGAGGGAGGGGCAGTGAAGGGGTACATGATCCCATGTCACGGTGCTGTGATCTAAACCTCCCCTCTCCCTCCTACCTCCACAGTTGATGCTTGTGGCTGTGCTAAACTGTCTCTTTGATTCACTCAGTCTGATGTTCAGGTAAGTGTTTGAAAATCTCCCACTCCCCTCCCTATCTCTGTAACCCCCCCCCTCTCTATGTAACCCCCACACCCCTCCCTTTCTCTCCTGTACAATTGTAACCATGTCTCTACCCTGTCCTTTGGTGCCAGCCTCTTCTGTCTTGCTGACAGGAATGCCACTGCTCTGTTCCACATGAGTTTCAACTCAATCTTTGTTTTGTGTCTTCAGGAAAAACGTGGAGAAGCGTGCGTTGTTGGACAACATGGAAGGATTGTTCCTTGCCATTGATGAGATTGTAGATGGCGGGTAAGTCCCTGGCCACCTTCATTCATCCCTTCTCCAGCCTGTTGCACCGAGACAGAAGGCTATTCAGCCGCTCTCCAATCTGTTACCAGGATGGGCCGTTCAGCTCCTACTCTATCTGTGAAACACCCAAACTGCCTCTGTGGGGTTTTATGCTGTATAATGCTCAGCTAACTTAACGTTCTGTTACAGAGTTATCCTGGAGAGCGACTCGCAGCAGGTGGTGCAGAGAGTGGCATTAAGGGTAAGGAGAGGCTTGGCTTTGCAGGCCCACCATCTCCCCTTTTCACACTGGTTAATGTAGTGGGTCCATTCCCGGTAATAGCGCCATGTGAAGAACCTGGCAGGGTGAGTTAAATTCAATGGGACTTTGACACTTGGTGGGGGCAAGTGTCAGAGCCTGGCCGAGTTTCCTCACTAATTGCCTTCTGCTGGTTTAAAAGCACAATTTGCTTTTTCACACCGCCAAATACATATGTGTTAACCGGGCAATTTTACCCGGTAACTTACCCACCCTTCACTCCCCTGCTCTGCTCGCTTGCTCCCTCTGCTGGCTCATGCCGCGAATAGCAGTGCCACAGTCCGCATTGAGATGTGAAATCTGGAGCATTGACTGCATGGGGATGGAGGGTCAGGGAACGTGTGGGGTGGTGAGGTGAGGGAGTAGTGAGGAGGGTGGGTGAGGGGATGTATAGGGTAGAGAGGAGGGAGGGTCAGGGAATGAGTGGGGTAATGAGGAGGGAGGGGGCGGTGAATAGAGTTGTGTCCCGAGGAGGGAGGGCTTCTCGATGGGTTGGGGACAAGAGAGGATGATCCAGTTGTATGAAGGGATGTTCATGATGTGCAATCTGTTTCAACGCAGGCTGACGACATCCCCTTGACAGAACAGACCGTAGCGCAGGTACGTGCTGCCCCACCACACTCCCACCTCTTTCTGCCCCCTAACCCTTCTCTCTGCTCACTTCCCCTTCTCTTTCCCTCCCCCTCTCTTTCATACCCACCCTCCCATTGTCCCCTCTCTCCCTCCCCCTCATCATATCTTTCCTCTCTCACTCCCCCCCCCCCCCACAACCACTGTACCATCCCTCCCTCTCTTCTCCCACTCTATCTGGACTGTAACCAACTAACCTCTCTCCCATTCCTGTCACAGGTCCTGCAGTCCGCCAAGGAGCAGATCAAGTGGTCTCTGCTACGGTAGTTGATGTTATGGGGAAGTCTCTTTGAACTCCCACATTCCCGGCTAATCTGCACTGAATATTCACCGAGAATCCTATCCTCCTCCCTGCAAAGGGGCTGAGCTTATCAGCTGCCTGTTGCTGGGGTCAAGTTTCCCTGTCGACTGCACTGAATCAGGTCTGCAATAGAATCAGGTCTGCAATGGAAGCATGTCTGGGCTCTGGACATGGAGGGGCCAGACTAGGGCAGATCACCCTCTTCCTCCCTCTCTCCCCTCCCCTCTCTGTCCTTCCCCCTCTACGCATCCCCTCCCCTCCTCTCTCCCCAACCCTCCTCTCTCCGCCTCCCCACTCTTCCCCCTCCTTCCCTTCCCCCCTCCTTCCCTTCCCCCCTCCCCCCTCTCTCCCCCCCTCTCTCCCCTCCTCTCTCCCCTCCTCTCTCCCCGTCCTTCCACCTCCCCTCCACTCCCCCCTCCTCCCCTCTTCTCTCCCCCTCCCTCTCTCTCCCCTCCCCATCCCTTCTCCTTCACCCCACCCAGGCAGTGGAAGAGGTGTCTATTGTTCTCCCACACCTTGTTGACTGTCCCCCTCCACTTGTTCTTAAATAAACCCTGGTGCTGTCTTGTGCTCAGTCTCATCTCCCTCGCTGGCCAGACCAGGCTAGTGCTTCTGTGTGTGGAATTGGAGAGGGCTTTCCATCTCCCAGGACCCTTCCTTCCATTCCCTTTACACACCTGGGACCCTGTCTCCCTTTACCCTCCCCGTTACCCTGTCTCCCTTTACCCTCCCCGTTACCCTGTCTCCCTTTACCCTCCCCGTTACCCTGTCTCCCTTTACCCTCCCCGTTACCCTGTCTCCCTTTACCCTCCCCGTTTACCCCGTCTCCCTTTACCCTCCCTGGGACCCTGTCTCCCTTTACCTTCCCTGGGACCCTGTCTCCTTTACCCTCCCCGGGACCTCGTCTCCCTTTACACTCCCCGGGACCCTGTCTCCCTATACACTCCCCGGGACCCCGTCTCCCTTTACCCTCTCCGTTACCCCGTCTCCCTTTACCCTCCCCGTTACCCCGTCTCCCTTTACCCTCCCCGTTACCCCGTCTCCCTTTACCCTCCCCGTTACCCCATCTCCCTTTACCCTCCCCGTTACCCCGTCTCCCTTTACCCTCCCCGTTACCCTGTCTCCCTTTACCCTCCCCGTTAGCCCATCTCCCTTTACCCTCCCCGTTTACCCCGTCTCCCTTTACCCTCCCTGGGACCCTGTCTCCCTTTACCCTCCCCGGGACCTCGTCTCCCTTTACCCTCCCCGGGACCTCGTCTCCCTTTACCCTCCCCGGGACCTCGTCTCCCTTTACCCTCCCCGGGACCTCGTCTCCCTTTACCCTCCCCGGGACCTCGTCTCCCTTTACCCTCCCCGGGACCCTGTCTCCCTATACACTCCCCGGGACCCCGTCTCCCTTTACCCTCTCCGTTACCCCGTCTCCCTTTACCCTCCCCGTTACCCCGTCTCCCTTTACCCTCCCCGTTACCCCGTCTCCCTTTACCCTCCCCGTTACCCCATTTACCCCGTCTCCCTTTATCCTCCCTGGGACCCCATCTCCCTTTACACTCCCCGGGACCCCGTCGCCCTTTACCCTCCCTGAGGACCCCGTCGCCCTTTACCCTCTCTGAGGACCCCGTCGCCCTTTACCCTCCCTGAGGACCCCGTCGCCCTTTACCCTCCCTGAGGACCCCATCGCCCTTTACCCTCCCTGAGGACCCCATCGCCCTTTACCCTCCCTGAGGACCCCGTCTCTCTTTACCCTCCGTCGCCTTTTACCCCTTTCCCTGATGTCTCCTGCTCCCTTTACACATGTAGGCCACCAGAGTGTGCTTGAGGCTACTGTGAAACATGGTGACAAAACATAGAAATTCAAACGTACGTCATGGTGTTAATGACAGAAACTGTCAAACAGAAATAGCAGTCGCTTTTCCCTTGCTCAAGTTCTGAGGTGGAGCTCGACAGTGGTCATGGACCTGACCCCACGGCTCTCAGGAGCTTGTTCCGGAAATCCAACTGCCTTTCCAAGAAGGGATTCATCTTCATTCCTTGGAACTGGGCCCCTTTATTCTGTAACAGTGGCCCTTCCCTGTCAATAGTTCTGGAATCCTCCATCCACCTTGTTGAACCTCAAGATCCAATGAGGCCACCCCTTGTTCTGAACACCAATGAGTCCAGGTTCCACCCTAGTCAACCCTTCCTCTGGGGGCATCCCCTTCACTCCAGGATTCGAGACAGTCAACTTTCACATCCCCATCCCTCAGGGCAGAGACAGATACTGTGGTCTGACTCAGGGATACAGACACGGGAATTGTGTACGGTGTTCCCGGTGTGGTCTGTCCCAGGGACACTGAGATGGGAACTGTGCACGGTGCCTCCGGTGTGGTATGATCCAGGGTCTGTCTGTCTCCCCCTCACTCTCTCCCACTCATTCCCCTCATTCTCTCCCACTCACTGTCTCCCCCTCACTCTTCCCCCACCCTCTCCCCCACCCTTCTCGCCCTCTCTTTCTCCCTTCTCACTCTTCTCAGATTGGAATGAGAGATCCTGGTATCCCTGCGACCTATTCATCCCTGAGCTAACAATCTGTTCTCTGTGTCTGGGTTGTTGGGTATTGAGGGAGGGGGCGTGTGGATTTGATGCATTAGTGACTGGGGCTTGCATGTGACAATCCATTGTTGCCACACGTCCTTCTGCGTCCAATCTCCCCCCCCCCCCCAACCCCAGTCAGAGGTGGAGGTGCCTCTAACACTGACTTTATCTTGCTGCCTGACTGCTCTGATGACACAGATGGCTGGTGGTACGAGGATTGTCTTTGTGCCCCAGCATTGGTATATCACCTTGCTTTGTCAGTGACAGACCTCTCCCCACCCCTGGACTTGACAGGATGGGGGGTCTCCAACTCAAGAAGCTAACTGCGGTGAGCTGCACCATCCATCCCACTCCCACGATGGCACTTCATCAGACATCTGGTGTTCACAGTCAAATTGCCAGTGTAAGCCACCATTTGGGTACAGAAGTGGTCTGACAGGAGACAGGCTGGGAGTGGAGGATGACACTCAGATCGAAGCCCTGTGATCAAGGATGTGTTGTAGAGGTCAGTGCTGGGTCCACGTTGTTTGTCGTCTGTATTAATGACAAGGTGACAAGGATGACAATGTAGATAGCATGGTGAGTGAGTTTGTGGCAGCAAAATTGACAGATTGTGTGTTCAGTGTATGTGTTGGAGAGAAAAGTCTGTGGTGCTAGCTGGTCACAGTCATCTGGAGAGTTGGACCTCTACCTCCCTGGTCCCCATCAAGGTTATATGGTTATGGTTATAATGGGACTGTCCATCACACACCCTCCCTCCCCTTCATCAACTACATCTCTGTCTACACCTCATGGCCCCCCCTCCCCTCCATCGACCCGTCTACACCTCATCACACCCCTCCCCTCCATTGACTCTGTCTACACCTCTTCACACCCCCCTCCCCTCCATCGACCCTGTCTACACCTCATCACATCCCCTCCATCGACCATCACCACCGAATACCTCTCTCCCGCTGTGACTTTCCCACGCAAGTTGATACTTTCATTTTGATGTTTTCCTCCTTCACCTTCAGGCAAAAAATTGGGTCTTTTCAATCCCACAGTTACCTGTTTCACACTTGCCTGATTGGAGTCCGGGGATTGTACTGGGGACAAGGCCATCATCTAATGCAGGCATTGGGGTGATTTTGCATTTACACTAGACATTTTAAAGGCCGATTAGTGGTTAATTCCTGGGATCACTTGCAAGTGTGAAAGTGGCTGAGGGGGGGGGGGGGGCAGTTTCTTTCCTGCTGTTTTCACACTCCTTAACGAAGCTCACGAGTGAAATGACGTCGCCTTTGCTCCATTCCAACCGACAGAAGGAGCGAGATAAGTGTCCAGGGAGTGGTGAGTCCTTCAGGCAGAGGTGTATCTGCCCTCACCCGCTCAATATCAAACTCCCGATCCCAACCAACCAGGGTCACGGCAGCGCCCCGGTACCTCATTAGGTTACTCCGGGACCGGTCCGGCTCCAAATGGGCTCGCTGGCGGAGATGGATCAATGGCCGCCTGTGCTACCATAATCCCCCACGCAGCTGGAACCGCTCTGCCTGCGCCAGGGAAACGGGAATTCCTGTCACGTGGCGTTCCCCCTCACCCAGGGATTGGCGAAGTCGGGCGTCGGGAGTTAGGTGCGAGGACAATGGGTGGGGCTCGGTTGGAAGCTCGCCATATCCGTCGCCCCAACAGCCTCGGCCTCTCCACTGTCTCCCTCTTTCACCCCCCCCCCCCCCCACTCACTCTCTCGTGTCGGGAGCGCGTCCCTGGCTATCGGGAGCGCACCGTTTTGTGCCAAACTCGTTTCCTCGGGCCTTGGGATCCCTGCGCTGCGGAATCGTCCCTGGACAAAGAGAGCGAAAACCCCCTTCTCCAGAGACAGGTGAGCCAAACCGAACCCAGGAAAAAAAAACCCCACCGCCCAGAACCCCAGAGAAATCAACTTTTCGGCAGTTCAAGAAATGTTTCCCCAAACCTTTTGGAAAGTTTCTCCCTCGCTCTCGGATTTCGTCCTGGTGGATCTGTTGGAAGGGTGGTGGTGTTGGGGCGGGGGTTTGAGGACGGGGGAGGGGGGGGGTGTCTGTGTGCCTGAAACGATCCCAGGAGCCGATCTCACAGTGAAGGGCAGATAAGTACGTGGGTCGATTCGTCCCGGGACACAGCGTGAACTCTTCCCCCCGACCCTCTCTCTAACCGTCTTTCTCAGCCCTTCTCCCCTCCCCATGTGTCTCCATCCTTTCTCCCTACCTCTTCCCCTGCTCCCCATTCTCACCCTTGGGTGCTGGGCGACTGGTGTCTGCGATGAAATGGATGTGGGGTGCTCCCCACTTCCCCCTTGGAATTCAACCCCATCCAGGATAGAGGGTCCCTTTTAAATCTGTGGCGACGCCCAAAGACAACTCCCAGGCGCTCAGGAAATTCCTGTAGCCGATTTCCAAAACGCCCAATTGTGCGTGGAAATCGCTCAACTGCCAACTTTAGTTGCGATTTTTGTTTAACGGGGGGCGCAATTTCAGCGTTTGCCATTGGCACTATTTTACCTGGATCAGCCACTGCCTTCAGGATGTCGGCTGACTTTCCCAGGCAGTGGGAGATGTAGGTGGAGTCCGTGGAGGAGAGGGGGGGTTTACGTGATGTTCTAGGCTCCATTCACCACTGTCTGCAGCTTCTCCCAACCTTGAGCAGATCAGCTCCCGTCCCACGCTGAGATCCACCCAGCGAGTTCTGCTCTCAACGGGCACCTGCAGAAGGTGTGGGATCGGGGGCCAATAAACTACCTTTCTGTTCAGTGAAAGGAGAGGGATTGGTGCTTTCTTCACCGTCTCGTCAACCAGGTGAGGTCAGTGGGAGGCTCGCTCCTCATCACTTCAGCACCATTAGTGTGGACAGGGGGTGTGGACACTGCCCCCTGCCCCGATATCCGTGATCCTCTTCGTTGAGAGAAAGTACCTTGTTCAGAGTCCTGGTTACTTGTCAATCAGTCCAACAAGTCACATTTATAGATGTTCTAAGTTCATACCCACACTCCTGTTCGGCTCCGAATCATGGGTCCTCTACCGGCACCACCTACGGCTCCTAGAACGCTTCCACCAGCGTTGTCTCTGCTCCATCCTCAACATCCATTGGAGCGCTTTCATCCCTAACGTCGAAGTACTTGAGATGGCAGAGGTTGACAGCATCGAGTCCACGCTGCTGAAGATCCAGCTGCGCTGGATGGGTCACGTCTCCAGAATGGAGGACCATCGCCTTCCCAAGATCGTGTTATATGGCGAGCTCTCCACTGGCCACCGTGACAGAGGTGCACCAAAGAAAAGGTACAAGGACTGCCTAAAGAAATCTCTTGGTGCCTGCCACATTGACCACCGCCAGTGGGCTGATAACGCCTCAAACCGTGCATCTTGGCGCCTCACAGTTTGGCGGGCAGCAACCTCCTTTGAAGAAGACCGCAGAGCTCACCTCACTGACAAAAGGCAAAGGAGGAAAAACCCAACACCCAACCCCAACCAACAAATTTTCCGCTGCAACCGTGTCTGCCTGTCCCGCATCGGACTTGTCAGCCACAAACGAGCCTGCAGCTGACGTGGACTTTTTACCCCCTCCATAAATCTTCGTCAGCGAAGCCAAGCCAAAGAAGTTCAGATTTATCAGAGTAAATCACATGCAATCCTGAGATTCCTTTTCCGGGCGAGGCAGCATTTCTAATAACCGAGAAATTAGTAAAAAAAAATTATGTCCAAAGTCAGAGTCCTTAAATGAGTCCCTGATGGAGTTTGTTGTTGAGGAGTCTGATGGTGGGGTGGGGGGTGGAGCAGCTGTTCCTGAACCTGGTGGTGCGAGTCTTGTGGTTTCCTGATGGCAGCAGCGAGAACAGAGCATGTGCTGGGTGGTGTGGGTCTTTGATGATCACTGCTGCTCTCTGATGGCAGCATTCCCCATAGATGTTCTCGATGGTGGGGAGGGCTTTGCTTGCGATGCCCTGGGCTGTGTCCACTACTTTTTGCAGGGCTTTACACTCAGGAGTATTGGTGTCCCCATAACAGACCATGATGCAGCCGGTAAGTGCACTTTCCACCACACACCTGTAGAAATTTGCTGGGATTTCCAGTGTCGTACCAAACCTCCGCAAACTCCTGAGGAAGTCAAGGCGCTGACGGGCTTTATACATGATGCCACATACAGAACCAATGTTCATCAAATTATGGACAAAATGTTGACAGGCATCTGAATAAAAAGGTAATGGGGAGGGGCACAGTCCCGAGGGCAGGAGGTAATAGTTGGAGAAGGGAGGGAGGGCACAGCAGCAAGCAGGATGGTGGGGGAGATGGGTAGAGGAAAGGGGTGGAGAGCCTGAGAGAAAGCAGACGGGGAAGGGATGGGATGGAGAAAGGGAGAACAGGTGAGCAGAAACCAGAGAAGTCGATGTTCATGCCATTGGCCGGAGGGTGCCCAGACAGAAAATCGGGTGTTGTTCCTTCAATTTGCAGGTGGTCTTGGTGGGACAGTACATGAGACCACAGACTCTTGCAATTTCTCCCTCTCCGCTGCCTCTTTTCCCAAGGTGAGGCCTTCCAGTCCAGATCTTCCAAAATGTCTGGCTTCTTCCAGAAATGTGGCTTCCCCTCCACCACCATCAACTCAGCCCTCACCTGCATCTCCTTCATTTTCCACTCATCTGCCCTGGCCCCCTCTGCCCCCAGAATCCCCCTCATCCTCACCTACCACCCCACCAGCCCTCACATCTAACTCATCATCCACTGGAATTTTCACCACTTACAGCAGGATCCTACTGTAATGATAGAATGCTAGCGATCCTCCTGACCACCAGAGGGAACCAGAGACGTTTCAGCTTCAGTTGGATTCAGGACGGATGCCTCCTCATGGTCTTGTGTGTACTTTAGCTAATAAAGTATAGTTGTTTAAAAGAACCCAAGTTTGTTTACTACAATAAAAGAAACATCACATGGTACCAGGAGTGAGAATCAGTCGATAGCAGCAGAGAAATGGAGAGTGTGAAGGATCTGATGCTGTAAATTGGACTGGAAATGTTGACCATGAGTGGAGGCTGTTCAAACAATGATTGATGCTGTACCTGCAAGCCATTGGACTCCATAGCAAAGCTGACGCATGGAAGATGGCACTGCTACTTACTGTGGTGAGACTTCAAGCATTACAGGGTTTCAAGACATTTGTTTTTGACAAAGCAGCTGACAAGGGCAAGTTTGACACATCTTCCCCCTCTGCCTTCCATCGGGACTGCTTCCTCAATGACTCCTTTGTGTATTCATCCCTCCCCACCAATTGCACCCCCGGCACCTTCCCCTGTGGCCACAGGAGGTGGCACACCTGCACCCACCCCTCACCACGGTCCAAGGCCCCAAACAGTCCTTTTAAGTGAAGCAACATTTCACTGGTGTATCCACAGGATTGATTTACCGCATCTGGTGCTCCCTTTATGGCCTTTTCTACACTGGAGAGACTGGGAGATCACTTCGCTGAGCACCTTCACTCTGTCTGCACCAGTGACAGGGACCTCCCAGTAGCTTCCTTCAACATGTGCCATCCAGTGAGCTCAAAGCAGTCTTGAATTGCATGAATGGCCCCCGCTGGCCAAGTTTTAACCAGCTTCAGGACTGGTCTAGAGCATCTAGCGAGTAGTCTGTATTCTGGGATTAGCAGTCCAGAGATGTGGTCTGAGTATCTGAGATGGGGTTGGGGCTCAGTCTGATATGCGTCGGAGATGTTTATGTATCAGGTGGAGCCATGGGCTTTTCCACACAGAGCAGCATCTCTGTCAGCCCGAAATAAAGTGAGCCCGTCCAGTTGAATGGAGGTGTCCGGACCCTGTCACTGAGGCATATTTCAGTGAAGACCAAAACACAGCGGTCCCTGCACTCACACTGCATGGCTCTCCGGAGTCGGATGTGATCCATTTTATTCACTTGGGAGCAGACATTGGTGAGCATGATGGATGGGAGAGCCGGGCAGCAGGAGTTTGCTCTCAGCCTGGCATGGACCCCTGCTCGCTTACTGCGTTTTCTCCACCTCGTGCCCCACTTCCTTCCCCTCTGTGATCCCAAACCTTTATGGCAGCAGCCCATAGTCACGTAGCTTGGCCCAGAGGTAAGTAGTTACATTTCTAACTAACTTAAGTATTTTAAACTGTAATGATGGGTAGTCATGACTTTACAAACTAAAATTATATAATTATACAGTACTTTAACTAAACTATTTAACTGTCATTAAAAGAACAAAGTGAAACTACTGGTGACCTGGAGAGGCTGCTGTGTCCGACGTCGCGCCACCTCTGATCCATTCGTACAAAGGAACATATATCTGAAAGAAACTCTACAAGAATTTGTGAGTTTTGAGAGGTCTGATGCCTTGGCACCTCACCTACTCCATAAATACTTTTGAACAACTCTGAGTTTCAGCACAAAAGATTTATAAGACTGAAGTTTGAAATTGACTTTTCAGAATCGTGCCTGAAAACACACACACACGTACACACATGTACACACAAACACACGTACACACTAACACACACACACACACACACACACACACACACACACACATACACAGGCACATAGTTGGGGGTTAAGTTTAGAGTTAAGTAAAATTTGATATTATTAATAGTTTATTAATAAAAATTATTGTTTTGAAGATACCATTATCCTGGTGAAATTCTATTTCTGCTGGTCTTTAGGATGTAACACAGGCCAGAGTGGAAAATTGTCTTATGAGTTGATAAGAAATAAAAATTTATAATGATCATTCAATCTCACTGCAAGATACTCAAGAAAATAGGGAAATAGAGAAAAGAATCAGCAGATGCAAAAAATGGGAAAGAAAATCGAAACTGCTGGAAACACAGTAAATGTTTAGTTGTTGTGATTCTTTATTTATATATTTTATTTTGGTTTTCATAGACTCATAACACAATTCAAACAACCAATACCAACATCTTTTCCCACATTCAAATAGCATACAGAGTCTGTATTTACTCCCCCCACCCCCCGATACGCTCTATCAATTACTCCAAAGACTGAGTGAGAACGATAGGCTTTAATACACTTTAGATTGTAGCTGGCCTGACTCCACGTGCTCAAATGAATGGACAGGGGGAGGGAGGCTGACCTATATGGCCAGGTCACAGGGGGAATGAGATATCAGTGGGTGGGCCAGCAACTCATACATAGCAGTTTTTTCATATCACCACACCCCTCCCATACCCCAAACATATAATCATACAGATTATACAAGAAACTTGAGAAAAAACCAACCTCACTCACTAAATAACACAGGGAAGGAATAAAAAGAAAGAAGTAAACAAAATGTGCCATGTCCCACTTCCTTGACTCCACTCCTTTCCCTGCCAGGATAGATTTTTAAAGTGTCCATATTTCGAAGGGAGGGAGAACTAGTCACATCTGCGTGCCCATGTATTTCAAATAGGGTTGCCACACTTTAACGAATGTGTCTCATTTCCTCTTTAGATAGTACACGATTTTCTCCAGGGGAACGCAACTCTGCATTTCCACATTCCATCGTGTGGTTTTTAGTTGGGAGTCGGACTTCCATGTTACTTAACAATGATACTCGCTCTGCTTTCTGGTATAATTCTCCCACCATGGCCTTTGCACAGTTATCTATGAACTTGCTTTGGTCATCTGCCTTAGAACCACAGAACGTTACAGCACAGAAAACAGGCCATTCAACCCTTCCAGTCTGTGCTGACTAATAAAACTAGCCAGTCCCACTGATCTGCTCTCATTCCATAACCCTTCAGACCTCTCCTATCCATGTATTGATCCAATTCATTTTTAACACTCAAGATTGAATCTGTTTTCACTACATCGGATGGCAGCTCATTCCATTCTCTCTGAGTGAAAAACCTTACCCAATGTCCCCGTTATACCTCTCCCCTTTCAGCCTGAAGCTATGACCTCTCAAATTTATCTCCCCAATCTAATTGGAAACATCCTGTCGCATCTACGCTGTCTATACCCATATCAAGTCTCTTCTCACCCTTCTTCGTTCCAAGGAGAATCTTTCCCGGTCACTCAACTCCTGAAGATCCGGTAACATCTTAGTAAATCTTCTCTGCCCTCTTTCAATCTTATTGATCTCCTCCCTGCTGCTGGGCAACCAGAACTGCAAACAATATTCTAAGTGTGGCCTCACCAATAACTTGAATAACTTCAACATAACATCCCATCTCCTGTACTCAATACTTTGATTTCTAAAGGCCAAGGTGCCAAGAGCTCTGTTTACAACCCTGTCCACATGCAATGCCACCTTCAGGGAACAATGTATCTGAATTCCCATATCTCTCTGCTCCTCCTCACTCCTCAGTGCCTGACCATTTACTGTGTTTGTCCTTTCTTGGTTTGTCCTTCCAAATGCAACACCTCACACTTGTCTGCATTAAATGCCATTGTTCAGCCCATTTTTCCAGCTGGTCCAGATCCCTCTGCAAGCTTTGAAAACCTTCTTCACTGTACACACCTCTAATCTTAGTGTCACCTGCAAACTTGCTGATCCAATTTACCACATTATCATCCAGATCATTGATATAGATGACAAACAACAATGGTCCCAGCACCGATCCCTGAGACACATCACTAATCACGGGCGTCCAGTCTGAGAAGCAATCATCCATCACTACTCTCTGGCTTCTCCCATAAAGCCGATGCTGAATCCAGTTTACAACCTCACCATGAAATCCAAGTGACTGAACCTTCCTGCCTCACTTCCCATTTGAGACCTTGTCTCAAGGTCCTTCCTAAAGTTCGTGTGGACAACATCCACAGCCTTTCCTTCGTAAACTTTCCTGGTAACCTCCTCGAAAAACTCTACAAGATTAGTTAAACACACATACCATGCACAAAGTCATGCTGAGTATCCCTAATCAGTCCCTGACACTCCAAACACTTGGATATCCAATCTCTTCGAACATCTTCCAATAACACACCCACTATTGACTTCTGCCTCACTGGCCTATAATTTCCTGTGATATTTTTGGAGCCATTTCTCAAGAACAGAACAGCATGAGCTACCTCCAGCACCTCTGGTGGCTAAGGACGTTTTAAATATATCTGGCGAGGGTCCCCGCAATGTCTGCACTTGTCTCCCTCAAGGACTGAGGGAGTACTTTGTCAGGGATTGGGGATTTATTCACCTTGCTCTGCTTTAAGACAGCAAGCACCTCCTCCTCTTTAACCTGGAAAGGATCGATGATCTTACTGCTTGTGTGCCTCACTGCCCCAGAATCTGTGCCAATTTCCTGAGTAAATACAGATGCAAAAATATGCATCAAAGATCTCCCCCATTTCTTTTGGCTCAATTACATAGCCTTTGAAGTTCCTCCACTTACCTCGCAGGTTCTTGCCAGAAAACAATGTATCCAAATCCACACATTCCAGACCTTTCTCATTTCCTCAAAGTGGCCTTTCTCCAATTTAGAACCTCAACCCAAGACCCAGACCGATCCTTCTCCATAATTAACTTGAAACTAATGGCATTATGATCACTGGACCCAAAATGTCACCTGTCCTCTCTCGTTCCCTAATAGGAGATCCAGTATTGCATTCTTTCTGGTTGGTTCCTCGATATATTGATTTATAAAATCAGAAAAATTTCCTGAACAGATCTGACAAACTCCGAGCCATCCAGCCCTTTTACGGTCTGGAAGTCCCAGTCAGTATGTTGAAAGTTAAAATCCCCTCCGATCACAACCTTATGTTTCCTGCAGCTGTCTGCTATCTCTCGACAGAATTCATCCTCCAATTCTTGTTGACTATCGGTTAGTCTATAATACAAACCCATGAGTGTGGTCATTGCCTTTCCTGTTTCTCAGCTTGACCCATATAACCTCAGTAGACACCTCTCTTCTCTGTTCTGCCTGAGCACAGCTGTGATATTTTCCCTGATGAGCAATGCCTCTCCTCCCCCTTTCAGTCCCCCGCTCTATCGCGTCTAAATTAACGGAAGCCCAGAACATTGAACTGCCAGTCCTGACCTTCCTGCAACCAAGTTTCACTGATGGCAACAATGTCATAATTCCAGAATCCAATTCACCCATCTCCTCACCCACCTCACTACCCCACACCCCACCCATCTTCTCACTCCTTCTTCACTAACCCACACCCCATCCATCCCCTCATCCACTTCTCACTACCCCACCCATCCTCTCACGCCCTTCTCAGTACCCCACACCCCACCCATCCCCTCAACCCCTACTCACTACCCACCCATCCCCTCACCCCCCTCCTCACTACCCCACAGGCCACCTGTCCCATCACCTCCCTCCTCACTACACATCCCACCCATCCTCTTACTCCCCTCCTCACTACCCCACACCCCACCCATCCCCTCAACCCCTACTCACTACCCACCCATCTCCTCACCACCCTCCCCACACCCCACCTATCCCCTCACCCCCTCCTCACTACCCCACCCATCCCCTCACTCCCCTACTCACTACTCCATCCATCCCTTCATCCCCCCTCACTACACCACCTGTCCCATCACCCACCTCCTCATTACTCCACATCCCACACATCCTCTTACTCCCATCCTCACTACCCCACACCCCACCTGTCCCCTCACCCCTTCCATCCCTTCACTGCCCTACTCACTATCCCACCCATTCCCTCACTCCCCTACTCACTACCCCACCCATCCCTTCACTCCCTTACTCACTACCCCATCCATCACCTCACCCCCTCCTCACTACCCCACACCCCACCATCCCCTCTCCCCCTCCTCACTTCCCCACCCATCACCTCACTCCCCTACTCACTACCCCACCCATCCCCTCACCCTCCTCTTCACTACCTCACACCCCACCTGTACTCACCTCCGCCTGCTGGGGATTGTAGGTCATGAGGAGGGAGTGCTGCTGAAGATTCAGCGATGAAGAACAACCATGGTAGGTGGTGGTGAGGAGGGAGAGAGGGGATGGTGAGGGGAGGGAGAGGATGGTGAGGGGGAGGGAGGGGACGGTGAGGGGGAGGGAGGGGATGGTGAGGGGGAGGGAGTGGTGATGAAGGTTTGGTGAGGGGGTGAGGCGGTGAAGGGGTAGGAGAGAAACTGCTCTGTGATCCCACAGGGAGAGGTGGGTAATCTATGATTCTACAACCCTGTCGACTGGGCGAATGAGACAGTGACCCCCAACCTCACCTTGCCACATCCTCGCCATGACCCGATCTCACTGTGACCTTGACCGCTCCATAACCTCAACCTCTGTGATCCAGACCTCATCGTGACCATGACCTCACTTTGACCCCGATCTCATCGTAACTCTGACAAGGTGTCCCAAACCTCACCATGACCCTGACAATCCCCTCATTGTGACCCCGGCCTCACCATGTCCCTGACACTCCCCTCATCATGACCCTGACACTCCCCTCACCGTGACCCTGACTTCACTGTGACCCTGACACTCCCCTCACTATGACCCTGACACTCACCTCACCATGACCTGACCTCACCATGACCCCGACACTTCTCTCACCGTGACCTTGTCCATCCCATCAACGAGAGAGATAAACACAATAAAAATCACTTTGTAGCATAAATATGTTGTTATTTTCAGTGCAGGGAATCGGAGAGGGGAACTTGTGAGCAGAAGGGCCGGGTCCCGGTGTGGATTGTGTGCCTTTCGGGGTGATGTGGGGAAGAACGCTGTTGAAAAAGGCTTGCAAGTGAAATCCAACCCTGTGTGTTGCCCAGAGACCCTGAACCCCACATGGTCACCTTCTCCCCTGTCAAAATTTAAATTTAGATCTACAGCACGGTAACAGGTCCCATCGGCCCACGAGTCCATGCTGCCCAATTACATCTACTCCCCCCCACAGTACATTTCGAATGGTGGGAGGAAACCATTCCCCCGGGGAACACCCACACAGACTTGGGGAGAGCGTACAAACTCCTTACAGTGTGGGATTTGAACCCCGGTTCTGTTCACTCTAATGGCATTGTGCTGACGGTCACACTCCTCCTGGTCACCCCCCTCAACCACCCACCATCTCCCCCCCCACCCCCACACTAATCACAGGCCTCCCTCGCCTGCCCTGGATCCCCCTCCCAGCCTGAGGCCGTTCCCTGGTTCCGACACCCTGCTCGGCCTTCCACCACTGGACCCCTGGGTTCTGGAGGCAGCTCCCCTTCCCACGGCCCAGCAGGCCAGCCTCTGGAATACGGCCTGGTAGCCCTGGCGAAACTGGCGGTTCATGGCGGCATAGAGCAGGGGGTTGAGGCAGCTGTTGAACCAGGTGAGGTTGCCGACCAGGGTTTGAGCCAGGGCCGAAGCCGACAGCCATTTGCCCACCAGGTGGAGCAGGCAAAAGGGTAAGTAGCAGCCCAGGTAGACCAGGAACATGGCGAAGCACATGGCTGTCACCCTGGAGAACTCAGCCTCCTTGCCCCGCCTGCCCCTGGACTTCCTGGCCTGCACCAGGCTGCCTTCTCTCTCGCCCTCGTTCCTCCGCGCCCCGTAGCTGCTCAGGGCCTGCGACACTTTCCTCATCCTGCGGTGTATCAGCAGGTAGAAGACCCCAATGGAGGAGAGGCCCAGGCCGAAGGTGAGGCCGTGCAGGATGCTGGTGTAAGGCCTGCCCCGCCGACGGTTGAACGAGCAGGTGCACACTGCGGGCAGGAACTCAAAGACATCCCAGAAGGGGGCCAGGCAGGTGAAAGAAAGCATCCAGGGCAGGCCCAGCCACAGAGGCAGAGCCAGGGGGCGGAAAGCCCGACGGAATGCTTCAGGCCTGGTCACCAGGGCATAGCGGCTGCCAGCCACCAGGCCCATGCTGAGGATGGAGACCAGGTTGAGGGTGAAGAGCAACAGGCCAAAGACCTGGCAGGGTGCCCGGCCCCAGTTCCAGGCCTCCTGCATGTAGGTGTGGATGGTGACGGGCTGCAGGAGGGCGCAGTAGGCCAGGTCCGCCAGCGTCAGATTGAGGATGAGCAGGTTGAAGGTGGTGCGGAGGCGAGGGTCCAGCACGAAGGCCAGGATGGTCAGCCCGTTGCCCAGGGTGCCCACAGCACACACTGCCATTCCCAGGAAGGCCCCGAAGTGGCGGTACTCCGAGGCGGATGCATCGCAGGTCAGCAAGGCCCAGCTGTCATTGGTGACCATTGGTCCCAGCTGAGATGAGGCCTAGGAACATAGAACATAGAACACTACAGCACAGTACAGGCCCTTCTCCCCTCGATGCTGTGCCAACCCAGATATCCCTGAACGGTTGGCGTAGCAATGAGCGCAACACCTTTACAGCACCATTGATCAGGATTGGGGTTCAAATCCTGTCCTGTCTGTGAGGGACTGGTACATTCTCCCCATGGATTTTCCCCGGGATGGGTGCTCCAGTTTCCTCCCACCGTTCGAAACGTACTGGTGGTTATCGGTTAATTGGCTGTAAATAGGGTGGCACGGACTCGTGGGCTGAAATGGCCCGTTAATGTGCTGAATGTCTAAGAAAAATTTAAATAAATTTTAGAAAGTACTGCACCCTCCCAACCCTGTAACCCTATATTTTTCTTCCATTCATGTTCCTGTCTAAGAGTCTCTTAAATGCCCCCAATGTTCCAGCCTCCACCACTACCCCTAGCAAGGCATTCCAGGCCCCCACAACTCTCTGTATAAAAAAACTTACCCCTGATCTCTCCCTTAAACTTCCCTCCCTTCACTGTACGGACGTCCTCTGGTGTTTGCTGATCCTGCCCTGGGAAACAGGTGCTGACTGTCCACCCTATCTATGCCTCTCATAATCTTGTAGACCTCTATCAAGTCTCCTCCCATCCTTCTACGCTTTAAAGAGAAAAGTCCCATAACCTGGCCTCATAAGACTTGTTTCCCAATCCAGGCAACATCCTGATAAATCTCCTCTGCCCCCTCTCCATAGTGTCCACATCCTTCCTGAAATGAGGTGACCAGAACTGAACACAATATTCCAAGTGTGGTCTCCCCAACATCCTGGAGAGTTGTAACGGGACGTCCTGCTCCTGGACTCAGCGCCCTGACCCATGAAGCAAGTGTGTCAAACCCCTTCTTCACCCCGAGAATCCCAGAGCCATATTGCACAAAACAGGCCATTCGGCCCACCGTCTGTGCAGGCATCCACATCTGTTAATCCTACCGCCCTCTGCTGGTCTGCACACTTCCTAAACACTGTCAGTTACCCTGCTTCTCCCCCTCTCCCCAGCAGTATGGTCCAGGTTCTCACCATTCTCGGGAGTGGGGGTGGGGGGTGGGGAGAAAGCCCTCCTTCACATCCCCTCTCAATCTCTTCTCCCTCACCCAAAATCGGTCCTTTCAATCCACCTCTGATCTGTGGGATTTATACCCCTCGATCACATCCCCTTCACCCTCCTGTGTTTCAGGGAGTAGGGACCAAGTCACTCCGCTCTTCCCGTCAATGGGACACTGTCCTGGAACAACCTGGTGAATCTCCTCTGCCACCTCTCCTACACAACCTCCCCCTGTACCCATTCCCCTCAACCCCTACGTCTTACCAAATATCCTTCAATACATCAGTGATTGGGCCCCCAGCATCCTCAGAGGCAGGGATCTCATCCCTGCCTCTGAGAGGAGACGCACCCCCCGACCTGTTTTAATCGACCGGCCCCTGATCCTGTCCCTCTATCCCCTCCTTTGGGTCCCTCCCACACCTCCCTCCAAGTCTTTCCTGCTGATCCTCCTCAGGATGGGAGCCCTTCGTCTTTCAAAGCTCCAAGGATCACAAGCCCCAACCTGTCCAGTCCCTGTCAAAGGGACCCCCTCTTTCCGGGAATTGCAGACCCAGGTCTCCCGGGTGTGTGGGGGGGGGGGGGGGGTGGGGGGGGGGGCTGGAGTGTGTACCTGCTTTCGGAGATGCTCTGCCAAGGCCTCCACGTATCTACTGTTGGTACACCAATAAAGCCCCACCCAATCTAATCCCCCTGTAATACCCCATCCAGTCTAATCCCCCTTGTAATACCCCACCCAGTCTCATCCCACCTGTAATACCCCACCCAGTCTAATCCCACCTGTAATACCCCACCCAGTCTAATCCTCCTGTAATACCTAACCAGTCTAATCCCACCTGTAATTTCCCCATCCAGTCTAATCCCCCCTGTAATACCCCACCCACACTAATCCCCCTGTAATACCCCAACTGGTCTAAACCCCTGTATACCCCACCTAGTCTAATCCCCTGTAATACCCCACCCAATCTAATCCTGCCTGTAATACCCAACCTAGTCTGTTCCACCTGTTATACCCCACAGAATAATCAATCCTGTAATACCCCACCCAGTCTAATCCCCCCTGTAATACCCCACAGAATAATCAAGCCTGTAATACCCCACCCACACTAATCTCCCTGTAATACCCCACCCGGTCTAATCCCCTGTAATACCCCACCAGTCTAATCCCCCTGTAATACCCCACCCAGTCTAATCCCGCCTGTAATACCCCACTCAGTATAATCAAGCCTGTAATACCCCACCCACACTAATCCCCCTGTAATACTCCACCCAGTCTAATCTCCCTGTAATACCCCACCCAGTCTAATCCCCCTGTAATACCCCACCCAGTCTAATCCCGACTGTAATACCCCACTCAGTATAATCAAGCCTGTAATACCCCACCCACACTAATCCCCCTGTAATACCCCAACTGGTCTAAACCCCTGTATACCCCACCTAGTCAAATCCCCTGTAATACCCCAACTGGTCTAAACCCCTGTATACCCCACCTAGTCAAATCCCCTGTAATACCCCAACTGATCTAAACCCCTGTATACCCCACCTAGTCTAATCCCCTGTAATATCCCACCCAATCTGTTTCACCTGTAATACCCCACAGAATAATCAAGCCTGTAATACCCCACCCAGTCTAATCCCCCCCTGTAATACCCCACAGAATAATCAAGCCTGTAATACCCCACTCAGTCTAATCCCCCCCCTGTAATACCCCACCCACACTAATCCCCCTGTAATACCCCACCCGGTCTAATCCCCTGTAATATCCCACCCAGTCTAATCTCCCTGTAATACCCCACCCAGTCTAATCCCCCTGTAATACCCCACCCAGTCTAATCCCCCTGTAATACCCCACCCAGTCTAATCCCCCTGTAATACCCCACCCAGTCTAATCCCCCTGTAATACCCCACCCAGTCTAATCCCCCTGTAATACCCCACCCAGTCTAATCCCCCTGTAATACCCCACCCAGTCTAATCCCCCTGTAATACCCCACCCAGTCTAATACCCCTGTAATACCCCACCCAGTCTAATCCCGCCTGCAATACCCCACTCAGTATAATCAAGCCTGTAATACCCCACCCAGTCTAATCCCGCCTGTAATACCCCACTCAGTATAATCAAGCCTGTAATACCCCACCCAGTCTAATCCCGCCTGTAATACCCCACTCAGTATAATCAAGCCTGTAATACCCCACCCAGTCTAATCCCCCTGTAATACTCCACCCAGTCTAATTCCCCCTGTAATACCCCACCCAGTCTAATCCCGCCTGTAATATCCCACTCAGTATAATCAAGCCTGTAATACCCCACCCAGTCTAATCTCTTCCCCCCCCCCACCCCGTTCATCTCATTTACCTGCATTAATGTGATGTCTCTCATTCGAACCATGTACACAGCCACCAGTTTCTGTCTGTTTTATCCCCTCCAAGGATTCTTTGTTGCAATCCAGGATGCATTTCACAATGATGGTGGTGGAATGTGGTCAGTAGAGGGGGAGGGAGTGTGGGAGGTAGGGTGTGGGAGGGTGAGGCAGATTGGTTGGGAGAGGGGGCTGAGGGGAGAAAGGGTGAGGGGAGAGGGAGAGAGGGGGCTGAGGGGAAAGTGGGGTGATGGGAGAGGAGAGGGGCTGAGGGGAGAATGAGAGAGGGGGCTGAGGGGAGAGGGAGAAAGAGGGGTCGAGGGAAGGGTAAAGGGGAGAGGGGGTTGAGGGGAGAAGGGTGTGAGGGGGAGAGGGAAGGGTAGAGGGGGCTGACTGGAGGGGGAGAGGCTTGAGGGAAGGGTAGATGGGGCTGTGGAGAGGGAGAGGGGAGAAGTGGGGTGGAGAGGAGTGAGGGAGAGGGGGTTGAGAGAAGAGGGACGGGGAAGGGGGAAATGCAGTGCGAAGCCTGCAGTACCGGAATGCCGCCAGTCGGGAGCAGCAGATCATCGCTCATGACCACGCTGGCGTCGGCCGTTCGGTCCCCTTGGAGTGTGGTGGTATCCACGGAGTCGGGGGTCAATCTCCAGGGTGAGGAAGGGTCAATCCCCAGGTTAGGGGATCAATCCCAAGGGGCAGTCAATTCCCGGGTAGGGGGGGGGGTGTGTCAATCGCCAAGGGGGGGAGGGGGTTTTAATCCGAGGTGGGTAATTACTCATGCCTGGGGTCTTGCTGAACTATTATTCTGCCGCGTCCCACTGACCTGCACCCAGTCCAGATCCCTCCATACCCCTCCCATCCATGGACCTGAGCCCCCATTCACCACTTCAGCTGGCAGCTTGCTGCACACTCCACTACGCTATGTGAAGAAGTTCAGAATCAGATTCAGAATGTATTGTTCCGACAGCATCACTGGGCAAACATTTTTAACCACCTTACAAAATGAATAAAAATAGTGCATGAAAAGTCAGGCAGTGTCTTTGGTTCGTTGATCATTCAGTAATCTGATGGCAGCGGGGAAGAAGCTGTTCTTGTGCCGCTGGGTGCTCGTCTTTGGGCTCCTGTACCTTTTACCCCGATGGTAGTAAAGTGAAGAGGGCCCGGCCTGGGTGGTGGGGTCTTTGAGGATAAAGGCTGCTTTCTTAAGACAACGCTTCATGTCAATGTTTTCGATGGAGTGAAGTCTGGTGTCTGTGATGCTGCAGGGCGAGTTAACAACCCTCTGGAGTTTATTCTTGTCCTGAGAGTTGGTGCCTCCATACCAGGCAGTGATGCAACCAGCTAGAATGCTCCCCACGGTCCACCTGTAGAAGTTTACGAGTGTCTTTGGTGACAATATTGAATCTCCTCAGACACCTCAAAGTATAGCCGCTGGCGAGGTTTCTTTGTAAATGCATCAACGTGGAGACTCCAGGACAGATTCTCGGAGATGTTGACCCCCCAGGAATTCGGAAGCTCTTGACCCTCTCCATGACTGAGCCCTTGATGAGGACTGGGTCAGTTCCCCGACTTCCTCTTGAAGCCCACAATCATCTCCTTGGTTTTGCTGACATTGAGCGCAAGGTTGTCGTCATGACACCATAAATCCCAGTTTAGTGTTAGACCAAGGGAGGACTTGTATTTAATCCCTTTAATGAGAGTTATTCCCATGGATGAATGGTGGTTAAACCCTGGGAAAGAGACCATTAATCCCAGTGTTGCTTTGTAAGCAACAAATGAAGGCTTCACTTCCACAAAGAGCAAAAGACTTCTGGAATATAAGTGCAGGTATCGACCAAGCCAAGGTTAGGCTCCAACAGGCAGAATACAGGATCAGGGATGCAAGGCCACATCAGTGATCAGACCATCCCAGTGGTCTGAGAGGCTGTGAAAGACCTTTAATCGACTGCTTAGGATGCAAAACCTGACACAAACATGTGTGAAAATGTCACCTGGAGAAAAGTGCACAGAATTAGAGGAGGGGAAGGAAAGTTGCACTTCAGCAGCTGGGTGGGGGGGCAGAGATGGGGGTGGATGGGCTGAGGAGTGGGCAAAATCCAAAACATTGGTGGAAGTGAGGAGGTGGACAAGACAGAGGGAGAGGGAGTGCCAGAATGGATGAGAGGCAGGGAGAGGGAGAGAGATACAGCCAGTGTCTTTCTCTCTCCCTCTCACTCTCACTCTCTCTCTCCATTTACCTCTCCCCTTTCTCCTCCACTTTCCTCACTTCTCTCTCCCATTCCTTTAATCCTATTTCCACACTCTCTCGCTCCTGCACTCTCTTTATCCATCCATGGTGTTCTCTCCCTTTCCACTTCCTAATTAGCTCTATTTTTCTTTCTATCTCTCTGTCCTCTCTCTCTTTTTCCTTCTTTCTGTCTCAAGCCTCACTTTATCCCCACAGTCTTTGAATGTGTGACCTCTTCACTTTAACTCCGATGTCAGACCACTTTTCACTTTGCTGAGGGTTGCCAGGGCTGCAGGTTTGCAGAAGTGTTTAATATGACCTGAATATGCCTGAGATTGTCTGATGTCGGACGCGAAGCAGGCTCAGGCCTGGCCAGTACTCGGACGGGAGACCACCTGAAGGTTTCTGTGAGGGACACTGGACAAAGTGGTGACTCTCTGTTTACCGTATGGTGGACAAAAGTTAAAGAAATTCATGTATGTATTCAAAATAAAGTGTTACGTGACAGGAAATAGAACCTTAACCTTTTAATTGTGATGGCTGTGAAGATTAACTCCCAATGCAGAGGAACTTGTCTTGAATGCATAATAACCAACAACAGTGAAATGTGTTTAACGTCCGCTATGAGGTGCATTTCCTCACTGTTTCTGCTTCCCACAGTCTCCCTCCTCACCCCCTCCCTCCCATAGTCTCCCCTCCTCACTCCATCCCAGTCCCCCCCCTCCCAGTCTCCTTCCTGACCCCCTCCCAGTCTCCCTCCTCACCCCCTTCCACAGCCTCCCTCCTCACCCCCTTCCACAGCCTCCCTCCTCACCCCCTCCCTCCCACAGCCTCCCTCCTCACCCCCTCCCTCCCACAGCCTCCCTCCTCACCCCCTCCCTCCCACAGCCTCCCTCCTCACCCCCTTCCACAGCCTCCCTCCTCACCCCCTTCCATAGCCTCCCTCCTCACCCCCTCCCTCCCACAGTCTCCCTCCTCACGCCCTCCGTCCCACAGCCTCCCTCCTCATCCCCTCCCACATTCTCCCTCCTCACGCCCTCCCACCCTCCCACAGTCTCCCTCCTCACCCCCCCCCCCCCACAGGCTCCCTCCCCGCCGGCTGCCCCTACACCCTACCCTATCTCTGTCACCGTAGTCCATACACCCCTCCCTATACCCTATGATGTCTTGATTGCTGATAGGCACACAATGAAAACAATCCCTCGTCCCATTATGTCAATACTTGCCCAGCTAATTTTCCCAACAAACTTTGTCCCCAGCAGCCCAAGTTTTGTTGGGGAAAAGTTGGCTTTCTCTGCCTGTTGGAATCCCTCCCAGGCGGTGGCGGCGCTCTAAGGAACACTACGCTGTTGGGCTCGCCTCGCAGGAGGCTGCTGTCGAGGAGCATGCCCGTTCGGTTTGGCCGAGGAACGCAGGCGCCTTTCACGGCACGGCAAAATGCGAAGGCTCGGATGCGAGAACGTGACTTCTGCGCGTGCGCAATGCTTTAATGCGCGGAGCTGAACTACAGATCCCAGCCACCCTTGCGCGGCGGGGGCCACTGGGAGAAAGGTTTTGGGAGAGAAGGAAGAAGGTGATTTTGGAGGTGAGGGAAAGAGGGGAATGTGGAAACGGAGTGATGGGGAGGAGAAAGTGGGAAGTTCAGGTGGGCGTGAGGGGGAGGAGAAAGTGGGAAGTTCAGGTGGGCGTGAGGGGAGGAGGAGGGCCGAAGAAATGGGGGGTGGAGGTTTTGGAGGTGGGACCAGCAGGAAAGGAGGAGCGGAGGGAGAAGGGAGCGGAGGGTTGGAGGTGGGACTAGTAGGGAGGGAGGGGCCGAGGGGGTGGGAGAAGGGTGGGGGAGGTTGGAAGTTGGACCAGCAGGGAGGGAGGGGCTGAGGGAGAAATGTGGGGGAGGTAGGAGCTGTGACCAGCAGGGAGGGAGGGAGAAGCGTGGGGCTAGGGGATGTGAGCAGCAGGGAGGGAGGGAGGGAGGGAGGGGCCGTGGGAGAAGGGTGGGGGGCAGCGGGGAGGGAGAAGGGTGGGGGGCAGCGGGGAGGGAGAAGGGTGGGGGGGCAGCGGGGAGGGAGAAGGGTGGGGGGCAGCGGGGAGGGAGAAGGGTGGGGGGGCAGCGGGGAGGGAGAAGGGTGGGGGGGCAGCGGGGAGGGAGAAGGGTGGGGGGCAGCGGGGAGGGAGAAGGGTGGGGGGGCAGCGGGGAGGGAGAAGGGTGGGGGGCAGCGGGGAGGGAGAAGGGTGGGGGGCAGCGGGGAGGGAGAAGGGTGGGGGGCAGCGGGGAGGGAGAAGGGTGGGGGGTGTTAGAGTTTGGACCAGTAGGGAGGGAGGGAGGGGCGTAGGAAGGGTGGGGGGGGGTTTGGAGGTGGGACCAGCTGGGAGGGAGGGGCCGAGGGGGAGGGAGAAAGGTGAGGGGTGGGGGGGGTATGAGATGGGACCAGCTGGGAGGGAGGGGCCGAGGGGGAGGGAGAAAGGTGAGGGGTGGGGGGGTAGGAGATGGTACCAGCTGGGAGGGAGGGGCTAAAGGGGAGGGAAGTGGGTAGGTTTGGAAGTGGGACAAGCAGGGAGAAGGGTGGGGGGGGTTGGAAGTGGGTCCAGCAGGGAGGGAGGGGAGAAGGGGCTGCGGGGGACGGAGAATGGTGGAGGTGGTTGGAGGAGTGGAGTGATGGGAGTTGAGATGGAGGGAGAGGGAGAAGTAATGGATTGGAGAGTTAGGATGTGGGAAATTCAAGAGGGCAGTGATGGATGGAGCGAGGGGGGTAGGGGTTTAGATGGAGGGGAGGGGAGGGGTGGCAGGTGAAGGGGTTGGGAAGGTGTTGAGTTGTTGGAAGGGAGGGAAAGTGGTTTCAGGTATGCATGGTTGAGGGTGAAGGGGTTTGGGAAGGAGTGGTTGTGGAGAGTGAGGGGGTAGTACGTGGGAAGGAGGGGGTGAGGGGCAGGGAGAACAGTGAGGGGTGCAAAATAGGGGTGGGAAGTGGGTGAAGGGGTGGTGTGAGTGGAGTGGCAGGTGATGGGGCTTGGGGAGGAGTGCTTGAGGGGAGGGAGGGAAAGTGCAGAAGGGAGTAGGGGTTGAGATGAGGGGAGAGGGGAGGTGGTTTGGGTTAGCAAAGGGAATAGGGTTTGAGGGGGAGAGGAGAGGTGGTGAGAATTTGGGTAGCAATGGAGGGGAAGAAGGGGTGAGGGAGGGAGAGGAATATTTGAGGGGAAGGGAGAAAGGGGTACAAGAGGGGGAGGAACGAGAGGAAATGGGGAGAGTGCAGTGAGAGGGGTCTTGGGGGTAGATTGTAGTGCAGGAGATCAGGGTTTAGCTTTTCTGTTCCCCACCACCTCACCTTGGCATCACTTCCCACTGCAGGCCTGGGACCCCAATGGCCTCTGGGGTGAGGCCAATGGACAAGCAGGAGACGGCGAAGGTGGAGGGAGTGGCCGAGTCTTTCCTTCACCTGGAGCTAGAGTTGTTGGCTCTTCTGAGGGAGATCCAGTTCCCACCACCAGTTTGCCATGTTTACAACCCTCTGGAATACGCCTGGGAACCTCACCGATGTTACGTGGAGAAGTACTGCTCCTCGCAGAAGGATGTCCTGTTCTTGGGAATGAACCCGGGACCCTTTGGCATGGTTCAGACTGGGGTACGTGAAAGATACAGCAACCAGAGGATGGGAGAGGGCAGGAGATGGCCAGGGGTGCTCTTTGCCTGATTTCCAAAGGATGGCAACTGGCTGCCCCTCCTCCCTACGTTCGCTCATCTGCCACTGGTTTCTGGAGTTGTCCTCTCACTAACAAGTTTCAGAGTTATGGGATGAATATAGTCAAGTAGAAGTAACTGGGTCAGTAGAGCGAGGTGGGCAGAGGTACATGTTTCCGTGCTGTAAAACACCATAACTCCATGCAACATGCTTGTAGACAGCCCAGAGTCTAGTTATACTCCGTGTCCACAATCGGGGAATGAAGGGTCTGTTCTCTGAGTCAACATTCCCGGAATAATGGACCTGTTCCCTGTGTCCACGTTCGTGGAATAATGGGCCTGTTCACCATCTCCACATTTCCGTTATGAATAATGGGCCTGTACCCCGTGTCCACGATCCTGTAATAATGGGCCTGTTCCCCATGTCCACATTTCCGGAATAATGTGCCTGTTCCCTGTGTCTCCATTCCTGTAATGATGGGCCTTTTCTCCATGTCCACCTTCCTGAAATGGTGGGCCTGTTTCCCGAGTCCACATTACCGGAAGAATGGGTCTGTTTTCTCTGTCCACATTCCCGTAATGATGGGCCTTTTCCCCAAGTCCACATTCCCTGAATAATGGGGCCTGTTCCCTGTGTGCACATTCCAGTCATAATAGTCCTGTTCCCCGTTTCCACATACCCATAATGATGGGCCTGTTCCCCATGTCCACATTTCCAGAATAATGTGCCTGTTCCCTGTGTCCACATTCCTGGAAAGATGGGTCTGTTTTCTCTGTCAACATTCCCGTAATGATGGGTCTTTTCTCTGTGTCCACCTTCCTGTAATGATGGGGCTGTTCCCCGAGTCAGCATTACCGGAATAATGGGCCTGCTCCCTGTGTCCACATTCCTGGAAAGATGGTTGTGTTCTCCTTGTGCACATTCCCGTAATGATAGGCCTTTACCCAATGTCCACCTTCCTGTAATGATGGGCCTGTTCCCCAAGTCAACATTCCCGGAATGATGGGTCTTTTTCCGTGTCTGCATTCTGGTAATGATGGGCCTGTTTCATGTGTCCACATTGCTGTTATGATAGGCCTATTCCCCATCTCCACTCTCCTGGAATAATGGGCCTGTTCCCTATGTCCACATTTCCTGAATAATGGGGCCTGTTCCCTGTTTCCACTTTCCCGTAATGATGGGTCTGCCCCATGTTCACATTCCCTCAATGAAGGGCCTGTTCCCCCGTCTATATTCCTGTAATAATGGGCCTGTTCCCCATGTCCACATTTCCGGAATAATGTGTCTTATCCCTGTGTCCACTTTCCTGGAAAGATGGGCCTGTTTCCAGAATCCACATTCCAGAAACAATGGGTCTGTTCCCCGTTTCCACATTCCCATAATGATAGGCCTGTTCCCCATGTCCACATTTCCAGAATAATGTGCCTGTTCCCTGTGTGCACATTCCTGGAAAGATGGGCCTGTTTCCCGTGTCCACATTCCCTGAATGATGCATCAGTTCTCCGTGTCCACATTCCTGGAATAATTGCGCCTGTTCCGCATGTCCTCATTCCCGTAATGATGGGTCTTTTTCCATGTCTACATTCCGGTCATGATGGGCCTTTTCCCCGTGTCCGCATTCCTGTCTTGATGAGCTTGTTCCCCGTGTCTACATTCCTGTAATGATGGGCCTGTTCCCCGTGTTCACATTCCTGTAATGATGGGTCTGTTCCCCGTATCTACATACCCGTAATGATGGGTCTGTTACCCTTGTCCACATTCCACGAATGATGGGCATGTTCCCCGTCGAGAGATTCCTGTAATTATAGGCCTTTTCTCTGTGTCCCCCTTCCTGTAATGATGGGCCTGTTCCCTGAGTGCACATTCCCTGAATACTGGGGCCTGGTCCCTGTGTGCACATTTAAGTAATAATAGGCCTGTTTCCGATATCGACATTCCAGGAATAATAGTCCTGTTCCCCATCTCCACATTCCCATAATGATGGGCCTGATTTCCGTGTACACATTCCCATATTGATGCGTCTGTTCTTCGCATCCACAATGGGGGAATGATGGGCCTGTACCCCGTGTCTACATTCCCATAATGATGGGCCTGATCCACGTGTCCACATGACTGGTATGATGGGCTTGATCCCAGTGTCCACAGTCCTGTAATTATGGGCCTGTTCTCCGCGTCCACATTCCTGTAATGATGGGCCTGTTCCGCATGTCCACATTCCCGGAATAATGGGGCCTGTTCCCCCTTTCCACAATCCTGTAATGATGGGCCTGTTCCCCATGTCCACATTTCTGGAATAATGTACCTGTTCCCTTTGTCCACATTCCAGGAAAGATGGGTCTCTTCTCCCTGTCCTCATTCCTGTAATGATGGGCCTTTTCTCTGTGTCCACCTTCCTGTAATGATGGGCCTGTTACCCGAGTCCACATTCCTGGAATAAAGGGTTTGTTCTCCCTGTCCACATTGCCATAATTATGTGCCTTTTCTCTGTGCCTTTTCTCCGTAAAGATGGGCCTATTCCCTGTATCCACATTCCAGAAATAATGGGTCTGTTACCCGTGTCCATATTCTTGTATTGATGGGTCTGTCCTTCGTGTCCACATTTGGCGCATGATGTGCCTGTACCCGATGTCCAAAATTCAGTAATAACGGGCCTGTTCCCTATGCCCACATTCCTGAAATGATGGGCCTGTTCCCCGTGTCCACATTTCCGGAATAATGTGCCTGTTCCCTGTGTCCACATTCCTGGAATGATGAGCCTGTTCTCTATGTCCACCTTCTTGTAATGATGGGCATGTTCCCGGTGTCCACATTCCAGTATTGATGGATCTGTTCTTCGTATCCACATTCTGGGAATGATGGGCATGTACCCCGTGTCTACGATCCTGTAATAATGGGCCTCTTACCTCTGTCCACATTCCCGGAATAATGGTCCTGTTCCCCGTGTCCACCTTCCAGTAATAATGGGCCTGTTCCCCATGTCCATGTTCCCAGAATAATGGTTCTGTTCACTATCTCCACGTTCCCATAATGACTGGTTTCTTCCACGTGTCCACTTTCCCGTATTGATGGGTCTTTCCTTTGCATCCACATTCCCGTAATGATTGGCGTGTTCCCCATGAACACATTCCCGTAATTATGGAACTGTCCCCATGTTCACATTCCCTTAATGAAGGGCCTGTTCCCCCTCTTCACATTTCTGTAATGATGGGCCTGTTCCCCATTTCCACATTTCCGGAATAATGTGCCTGTTCCCTTTGTCCACATTCCAGGAAAGATGGGTCTCTTCTCCCTGTCCTCATTCCTGTAATGATGGGCCTTTTCTTTGTGTCCACCTTCCTGTAATGATGGGCCTGTTACCCGAGTCCACATTCCCGGAATAAAGGGTTTGTTCTCCCTGTCCACATTACCATAATGATGGGCATTTTCTCTGTGTCCACCTTCATTTAATAATGGGCCTGTTGCCCAAGTCCACATTCCCTGAATAATGGTGCCTGTTCCCCGTGTGCACATTCCAGTCATAATACTCCTGTTCCCCGTTTCCACATACCCTTAATGATGGACCTGTTCCCCATGTCCACATTTCCAGAATAATGTGCCTGTTCCCTGTGTCCACATTCCTGGAAAGATGGTTGTGTTCTCCTTGTGCACATTCCCGTAATGATAGACCTTTTCCCAATGTCCACCTTCCTGTAATGATGGGGCTGTTCCCCGAGTCAGCATTACCGGAATAATGGGCCTGCTCCCTGTGTCCACATTCCTGGAAAGATGGTTGTGTTCTCCCTGTGCACATTCCAGTAATGATAGGCCTTTACCCAATGTCCACCTTCCTGTAATGATGGGCCTGTTCCCCAAGTCAACATTCCCGGAATAATGGGCCTGTTCCCTGTGTCCACATTCCCGGAATAATGGGCCTGTTCACCATCTCCACATTCCCGTAATGATGGGTCTTTTTCCGTGTCTACATTCTGGTAATGATGGGCCTCTTTCATGTGTCCACATTGCTGTTATGTTAGGCCTGTTCCCCATCTCCACTCTCCTGGAATAATGGGCCTGTTCCTTATGTCCACATTTCCTGAATAATGGGGCCTGTTCCCTGTTTCCACTTTCCCGTAATGATGGGTCTGCCCCATGTTCACATTCCCTCAATGAAGGGCCTGTTCCCCCGTCTATATTCCTGTAATAACGGGCCTGTTCCCTGTGTCCATATTCCTGGAAAGATGGGTCTGTCTTCCGTGTACACATTCCTGTAATGATGGGCCTTTTCTCTGTGTCTGCCTTCCTGAAATGGTGGGCCTGTTTCCCGAGTCCACATTACCGGAACAATGGGTCTGTTCTCCCTGTCCACATTCCCGTAATGATGGGCCTTTTCTCTGTGTCTTCAGTCCTGTAAAGTTGGGCCTATTCCCCGTATCCACATTCCAGAAACAATGGGTCTGTTCCCCGATTCCACATTCCCATAATGGTGGGCCTGTTCCCCATGTCCACATTTCCGGAATAATGTGCCTGTTCCCTGTGTCCACATTCCTGGAAAGATGGGTCTGTCCCCCGTGTACACATTCCTGTAATGATGGGCCTTTTCTCCGTGTCTACCTTCCTGAAATGGTGGGCCTGTTTCCTGAGTCCACATTACCGGAACAATGGGTCTGTTCTCCCTGTCCACATTCCCGTAATGATGGGCCTTTTCTCTGTGTCTTCAGTCCTGTAAAGTTGGGCCTATTCCCCGTATCCATATTCCAGAAACAATGGGTCTGTCCCCGATTCCACATTCCCGTAATGATGGGCCTTTTCTCCGTCTCCACCTTCCTGTAATGATGGGCCTCTTCCCCGTGTCCACATTCCAGTATTGATGGATCTGTTCTTCGTATCCACATTCTGGGAATGATGGGCCTGTACCCCGTGTCCACGATCCTGTAATAATAGGCCTGTATCCCATGTCCACAATCCAGTAATAACGGGCCTATTCCCTATGTCTACATTCCTGAAATGATGGGCCTGTTCCCCATGTCCACATTTCCGGAATAATGTGCCTGTTCCCTGTGTCCACATTCCTGGAAAGATGGCTCTGTTTTCTCTGTCCACATTCCCGTAATGATGGGCCTTTTCTCCGTGTCTACCTTCCTGAAATGGTGGGCCTGTTTCCCGAGTCCACATTACCGGAACAATGGGTCTGTTCTCCCTGTCCACATTCCCGTAATGATGGGCCTTTTCTCTATGTCTTCAGTCCTGTAAAGTTGGGCCTATTCCCCGTATCCACATTCCAGAAACAATGGGTCTGTCCCCGATTCCACATTCCCGTAATGATGGGCCTTTTCTCCGTCTCCACCTTCCTGTAATGATGGGCCTCTTCCCCGTGTCCACATTACAGTATTGATGGATCTGTTCTTCGTATCCACATTCTTGGAATGATGGGCCTGTACCCCGTGTCCACCATCCTGTAATAATAGGCCTGTACCCCATGTCCACAATCCAGTAATAACGGGCCTATTCCCTTTGTCCACATTCCTGAAATGATGGGCCTTTTCCCCATGTCCACATTTCCGGAATAATGTGCCTGTTCCCTGTGTCCACATTCCTGGAAAGATGGGTCTGTTTTCTCTGTCCACATTCCCGTAATGATGGGCCTTTTCTCCGTGTCTACCTTCCTGAAATGGTGGGCCTGTTTCCCGAGTCCACATTACCGGAACAATGGGTCTGTTCTCCCTGTCCACATTCCCGTAATGATGGGCCTTTTCTCTGTGTCTTCAGTCCTGTAAAGTTGGGCCTATTCCCCGTATCCACATTCCAGAAATAATGGGTCTGTTCCCCGTGTCCAAATTCCCATAATGATGGGCTTCTTCTCCATGTCCACATTCCCTTATTGATGGGTCTGTTCTTTGTATTCACATTTCCAGAATATTGTGCCTGTTCCCTGTCTCCACATTCCTGGAAATATGGGTGTGTTCTCCTGGTGCACATTCCCGTGATGATAGGCCTTTACCCAATGTCCACCTTCCTGTAATGATGGGCCTTTTCCCTGAGTCAACATTCCCGGAATAATGGGCCTGTTCCCTGTGTCCACGTTCCTGGAATAATGGGCCTGTTCACCATCTCCACATTTCCGTAATAATGGGTCTTTTTCCGTGTCCACATTCCTGTTATGATGGGCCTGTTCCCCATCACCACACTCATGGAATAATGGGCCTGTTCCATGTGTCCACATTTTCGGAATCATGGGCCTGTTCTCTTTGTCGACATTCACGTAATGATGGGACTGTTCCCCATGTCCACATTTCCGTAATGATGTGCCCGTTCCCCGGGTCACATTCCAGTATTGATGGATCTGTTCTTCGTATCCACATTCTGGGAATGATGGGCCTGTACCCCGTATCCATGATCCTGTAATAATGGGCCTGTTACCTATGTCCACATTTCCGGAATAATGTGCATGTTCCCTGTGTCCACATTCCTGGAAAGATGGGTCTGTTCTCCATGTTCACATTCCCTAATGAAGGGCCAGTTCCCGCTCTTCTCATTCCTGTAATGATGGGCCTGTTCCCCATTTCCATATTTCCGGAAAGATGGGTCTGTTCTCCCTGTCCACATTCCCGTAATGATGGTCCTTTTCTCCGTGTCCACATTCTTGTAAATATGGTCCTGTTCCCCAAGTCCACATTCCCTGAATAATGGGGCCTGTTCCCCGTGTCCACATTCCAGTAATAATGGGCCTGTTCCCCATGTCCATGTTCCTGGAATAATGGTCCTGTTCACCATCTCCACATTCTCATAATGCCGGGTTTCTTCCACGTGTCCACATTCCCGTATTGATGGGTCTTTCCTTTGCATCCACATTCCCGTAATGATTGGCCTGTTCCCTGTGAACACATTCCCGTAATGATGGACCTGTCCCCATGTTCACATTCCCTTAATGAAGGGCCTATTCCCCCTCTTCACATTCCTGTAATGATGGGCCTGTTCCCCATGTCCACATTTCCGTAATAATATGCCTGTTCCCTGTGTCCACATTCCTGGAAAGATGGGTCTGTTCTCCGTGTGCACATTCCTGTAATGATGGGCCATTTCTCCGTTTTTACCTTCCTGAAATGGTGGGCCTGTTTCCCGAGTCCACATTATCAGAACAATGGGTCTGTTCTCATTGTCCTCATTCCCGTAAAGAGGAGCATTTTCTCTGTGTCCACCTTCCTGAAATGATGGGCCTCTTCCCCGTGTCCACATTCTAGAATTGATGGATCTGTTCTTCGTATCCACATTCTGGGAATAATGGGCCTCTTCTCCGTGTCCACATTTCCAGAATAATGTGCCTGTTCCCTGAGTCCACATTCCTGGAAAGATGGTTGTGTTCTCTTTGTGCACATTCCCGTAATGATAGGCCTTTTCCCAATGTCCACCTTCCTGTAATGATGGGCCTGTTCCCCGAGTCAACATTCCCAGAATAATGGGCCTGTTCCCAGTGTCTACATTCCCAGAATAATGGGCTTGTTCACCATCACCACATTCCCGTAATGATGGGTCTTTTTCCGTGTCTACATTCTAGAAATGATGGGCCTGTTCCCCATGTCCACATTTCCGGAATAATGTGCCTGTTCCCTGTGTCTCCATTCCTGGAAAGATGGGTCTGTTCTCCGTGTGCACATTCCTGTAATGATGGGCCTGTTCCCGGTGTCCACATTCCTTTAATAATGGGCCTGTTCCCCATGTCCATGTTCCCGGAATAATGGTCCTGTTCACCATCTCCACATTCTCATAATGACGGGTTTCTTCCACGTGTCCACATTCCCGTATTGATGGGTCTTTCCTTTGCATCCACATTCCCGTAATGATTGGTGTGTTCCCCATGAACACATTCCCGTAATGTTGGACCTGTCCCCATGTTCACATTCCCTTAATGAAGGGCCTGTTCCCCCTCTTCACATTCCTGTAATGATGGGCCTGTTCCCCATGTCCACATTCCAGGAATAATGGGGCCTGTTCCCCGTTTCCACATTCCCGTAAGTATTGTCCTGTGCTCATGTCCACATTTCCTTAATGAAGGACCTGTTCCCCTTGTCCACAATCCTGTAATGATGGGCCTGTTCCCCATGTCCACATTTCTGGAATAATGTGCCTGTTCTCTTTGTCCACATTCCAGGAAAGATGGGTCTTTTCTCCCTGTCCTCATTCCTGTAATGATGGGCCTTTTCTTTGTGTCCACCTTCCTGTAATGATGGGCCTGTTATCCGAGTCCACATTCCCGGAATAAAGGGTTTGTTCTCCCTGTCCACATTACCATAATGATGGGCATTTTCTCTGTGTCCACCTTCATTTAATAATGGGCCTGTTGCCCAAGTCCACATTCCCTGAATAATGGGGCCTGTTCCCCGTGTGCACATTCCAGTCATAATAGTCCTGTTCCCCGTTTCCACATACCCTTAATGATGGACCTGTTCCCCATGTCCACATTTCCAGAATAATGTGCCTGTTCCCTGTGTCCACATTCCTGGAAAGATGGTTGTGTTCTCCTTGTGCACATTCCCGTAATGATAGGCCTTTTCCCACTGTCCACCTTCCTGTAATGATGGGGCTGTTCCCCGAGTCAGCATTACCGGAATAATGGGCCTGCTCCCTGTGTCCACATTCCTGGAAAGATGGTTGTGTTCTCCTTGTGCACATTCCCGTAATGATAGGCCTGTACCCAATGTCCACCTTCCTGTAATGATGGGCCTGTTCCCCAAGTCAACATTCCCGGAATGATGGTTTTTTTCCGTGTCTGCATTCTGGTAATGATGGGCCTGTTTCATGTGTCCACATTGCTGTTATGATAGGCCTATTCCCCATCTCCACTCTCCTGGAATAATGGGCCTGTTCCCTATGTCCACATTTCCTGAATAATGGGGCCTGTTCCCTGTTTCCACTTTCCCGTAATGATGGGTCTGCCCCATGTTCACATTCCCTCAATGAAGGGCCTGTTCCCCCGTCTATATTCCTGTAATAATGGGCCTGTTCCCCATGTCCACATTTCCGGAATAATGTGTCTTATCCCTGTGTCCACTTTCCTGGAAAGATGGGCCTGTTTCCAGAATCCACATTCCAGAAACAATGGGTCTGTTCCCCGTTTCCACATTCCCATAATGATAGGCCTGATCCACGTGTCCACATGACTGGTATGATGGGCTTGATCCCCGTGTCCACAGTCGTGTAATATGGGCCTGTTCTCCGCGTCCACATTCCTGTAATGATGGGCCTGTTCCGCATGTCCACATTCCCGGAATAATGGGGCCTGTTCCCCCTTTCCTCATTCCTGTAAGTATTGGCCTGTGCCCATATTCACATTTCCTTAATGAAGGACCTGTTCCCCTTGTCCACAATCCTGTAATGATGGGCCTGTTCCCCATGTCCACATTTCTGGAATAATGTACCTGTTCCCTTTGTCCACATTCTAGGAAAGATGGGTCTCTTCTCCCTGTCCTCATTCCTGTAATGATGGGCCTTTTCTCTGTGTCCACCTTCCTGTAATGATGGGCCTGTTACCCGAGTCCACATTCCTGGAATAAAGGGTTTGTTCTCCCTGTCCACATTACCATAATTATGTGCCTTTTCTCTGTGCCTTTTCTCCGTAAAGATGGGCCTATTCCCTGTATCCACATTCCAGAAATAATGGGTCTGTTACCCGTGTCCATATTCTTGTATTGATGGGTCTGTCCTTCGTGTCCACATTTGGCGCATGATGTGCCTGTACCCGATGTCCAAAATTCAGTAATAACGGGCCTGTTCCCTATGCCCACATTCCTGAAATAATGGGCCTGTTCCCCGTGTCCACATTTCCGGAATAATGTGCCTGTTCCCTGTGTCCACATTCCTGGAATGATGAGCCTGTTCTCTATGTCCACCTTCTTGTAATGATGGGCATGTTCCCGGTGTCCACATTCCAGTATTGATGGATCTGTTCTTCGTATCCACATTCTGGGAATGATGGGCATGTACCCCGTGTCTACGATCCTGTAATAATGGGCCTCTTATCTATGTCCACATTCCCGGAATAATGGTTCTGTTCACTATCTCCACGTTCCCATAATGACTGGTTTCTTCCACGTGTCCACATTCCCGTATTGATGGGTCTTTCCTTTGCATCCACATTCCCGTAATGATTGGCGTGTTCCCCATGAACACATTCCCGTAATTATGGAACTGTCCCCATGTTCACATTCCCTTAATGAAGGGCCTGTTCCCCCTCTTCACATCCCTGTAATGATGGGCCTGTTCCCCATTTCCACATTTCCGGAATAATGTGCCTGTTCCCTTTGTCCACATTCCAGGAAAGATGGGTCTCTTCTCCCTGTCCTCATTCCTGTAATGATGGACCTTTTCTTTGTGTCCACCTTCCTGTAATGATGGGCCTGTTACCCGAGTCCACATTCCCGGAATAAAGGGTTTGTTCTCCCTGTCCACATTACCATAATGATGGGCATTTTCTCTGTGTCCACCTTCATTTAATAATGGGCCTGTTGCCCAAGTCCACATTCCCTGAATAATGGGGCCTGTTCCCCGTGTGCACATTCCAGTCATAATACTCCTGTTCCCCGTTTCCACATACCCTTAATGATGGACCTGTTCCCCATGTCCACATTTCCAGAATAATGTGCCTGTTCCCTGTGTCCACATTCCTGGAAAGATGGTTGTGTTCTCCTTGTGCACATTCCCGTAATGATGGGCCTTTTCTCTGTGTCTGCCTTCCTGAAATGGTGGGCCTGTTTCCCGAGTCCACATTACCGGAACAATGGGTCTGTTCTCCCTGTCCACATTCCCGTAATGATGGGCCTTTTCTCTGTGTCTTCAGTCCTGTAAAGTTGGGCCTATTCCCCGTATCCACATTCCAGAAACAATAGGTCTGTTCCCCGATTCCACATTCCCATAATGGTGGGCCTGTTCCCCATGTCCACATTTCCGGAATAATGTGCCTGTTCCCTGTGTCCACATTCCTGGAAAGATGGGTCTGTCCTCCGTGTACACATTCCTGTAATGATGGGCCTTTTCTCCGTGTCTACCTTCCTGAAATGGTGGGCCTGTTTCCTGAGTCCACATTACCGGAACAATGGGTCTGTTCTCCCTGTCCACGTTCCCGTAATGATGGGCCTTTTCTCTGTGTCTTCAGTCCTGTAAAGTTGGGCCTATTCCCCGTATCCATATTCCAGAAACAACGGGTCTGTCCCCGATTCCACATTCCCGTAATGATGGGCCTTTTCTCCGTCTCCACCTTCCTGTAATGATGGGCCTCTTCCCCGTGTCCACATTCCAGTATTGATGGATCTGTTCTTCGTATCCACATTCTGGGAATGATGGGCCTGTACCCCGTGTCCACGATCCTGTAATAATAGGCCTGTATCCCATGTCCACAATCCAGTAATAACGGGCCTATTCCCTATGTCCACATTCCTGAAATGATGGGCCTGTTCCCCATGTCCACATTTCCGGAATAATGTGCCTGTTCCCTGTGTCCACATTCCTGGAAAGATGGGTCTGTTTTCTCTGTCCACATTCCCGTAATGATGGGCCTTTTCTCCGTGTCTACCTTCCTGAAATGGTGGGCCTGTTTCCCGAGTCCACATTACCGGAACAATGGGTCTGTTCTCCCTGTCCACATTCCTGTAATGATGGGCCTTTTCTCTGTGTCTTCAGTCCTGTAAAGTTGGGCCTATTCCCCGTATCCACATTCCAGAAACAATGGGTCTGTCCCCGATTCCACATTCCCGTAATGATGGGCCTTTTCTCCGTCTCCACCTTCCTGTAATGATGGGCCTCTTCCCCGTGTCCACATTCCAGTATTGATGGATCTGTTCTTCGTATCCACATTCTTGGAATGATGGGCCTGTACCCCGTGTCCACGATCCTGTAATAATAGGCCTGTACCCCATGTCCACAATCCAGTAATAACGGGCCTATTCCCTTTGTCCACATTCCTGAAATGATGGGCCTTTTCCCCATGTCCACATTTCCGGAATAATGTGCCTGTTCTCTGTGTCCACATTCCTGGAAAGATGGGTCTGTTTTCTCTGTCCACATTCCCGTAATGATGGGCCTTTTCTCCGTGTCTACCTTCCTGAAATGGTGGGCCTGTTTCCCGAGTCCACATTACCGGAACAATGGGTCTGTTCTCCCTGTCCACATTCCCGTAATGATGGGCCTTTTCTCTGTGTCTTCAGTCCTGTAAAGTTGGGCCTATTCCCCGTATCCACATTCCAGAAATAACGGGTCTGTTCCCCATGTCCAAATTCCCATAATGATGGGCTTCTTCTCCATGTCCACATTCCCTTATTGATGGGTCTGTTCTTTGTATTCACATTTCCAGAATATTGTGCCTGTTCCCTGTCTCCACATTCCTGGAAATATGGGTGTGTTCTCCTGGTGCACATTCCCGTGATGATAGGCCTTTACCCAATGTCCACCTTCCTGTAATGATGGGCCTTTTCCCTGAGTCAACATTCCCGGAATAATGGGCCTGTTCCCTGTGTCCACGTTCCTGGAATAATGGGCCTGTTCACCATCTCCACATTTCCGTAATAATGGGTCTTTTTCCGTGTCCACATTCCTGTTATGATGGGCCTGTTCCCCATCTCCACACTCATGGAATAATGGGCCTGTTCCATGTGTCCACATTTTCAGAATCATGGGCCTGTTCTCTTTGTCGACATTCACGTAATGATGGGACTGTTCCCCATGTCCACATTTCCGTAATGATGTGCCCGTTCCCCGGGTCACATTCCAGTATTGATGGATCTGTTCTTCGTATCCACATTCTGGGAATGATGGGCCTGTACCCCGTATCCATGATCCTGTAATAATGGGCCTGTTACCTATGTCCACATTTCCGGAATAATGTGCATGTTCCCTGTGTCCACATTCCTGGAAAGATGGGTCTGTTCTCCATGTTCACATTCCCTAATGAAGGGCCAGTTCCCGCTCTTCTCATTCCTGTAATGATGGGCCTGTTCCCCATTTCCATATTTCCGGAAAGATGGGTCTGTTCTCCCTGTCCACATTCCCGTAATGATGGTCCTTTTCTCCGTGTCCACATTCTTGTAAATATGGTCCTGTTCCCCAAGTCCACATTCCCTGAATAATGGGGCCTGTTCCCCGTGTCCACATTCCAGTAATAATGGGCCTGTTCCCCATGTCCATGTTCCTGGAATAATGGTCCTGTTCACCATCTCCACATTCTCATAATGCCGGGTTTCTTCCACTTGTCCACATTCCCGTATTGATGGGTCTTTCCTTTGCATCCACATTCCCGTAATGATTGGCCTGTTCCCTGTGAACACATTCCCGTAATGATGGACCTGTCCCCATGTTCACATTCCCTTAATGAAGGGCCTATTCCCCCTCTTCACATTCCTGTAATGATGGGCCTGTTCCCCATGTCCACATTTCCGTAATAATATGCCTGTTCCCTGTGTCCACATTCCTGGAAAGATGGGTCTGTTCTCCGTGTGCACATTCCTGTAATGATGGGCCATTTCTCCGTTTTTACCTTCCTGAAATGGTGGGCCTGTTTCCCATGTCCACATTTCCGGAATAATGTGCCTGTTCCCTGTGTCTCCATTCCTGGAAAGATGGGTCTGTTCTCCGTGTGCACATTCCTGTAATGATGGGCCTGTTCCCGGTGTCCACATTCCTTTAATAATGGGCCTGTTCCCCATGTCCATGTTCCCGGAATAATGGTCCTGTTCACCATCTCCACATTCTCATAATGACGGGTTTCTTCCACGTGTCCACATTCCCGTATTGATGGGTCTTTCCTTTGCATCCACATTCCCGTAATGATTGGTGTGTTCCCCGTGAACACATTCCCATAATGTTGGACCTGTCCCCATGTTCACATTCCCTTAATGAAGGGCCTGTTCCCCCTCTTCACATTCCTGTAATGATGGGCCTGTTCCCCATGTCCACATTCCAGGAATAATGGGGCCTGTTCCCCGTTTCCACATTCCCGTAAGTATTGGCCTGTGCTCATGTCCACATTTCCTTAATGAAGGACCTGTTCCCCTTGTCCACAATCCTGTAATGATGGGCCTGTTCCCCATGTCCACATTTCTGGAATAATGTGCCTGTTCCCTTTGTCCACATTCCAGGAAAGATGGGTCTTTTCTCCCTGTCCTCATTCCTTTAATGATGGGCCTTTTCTTTGTGTCCACCTTCCTGTAATGATGGGCCTGTTATCCGAGTCCACATTCCCGGAATAAAGGGTTTGTTCTCCCTGTCCACATTACCATAATGATGGGCATTTTCTCTGTGTCCACCTTCATTTAATAATGGGCCTTTTGCCCAAGTCCACATTCCCTGAATAATGGGGCCTGTTCCCCGTGTGCACATTCCAGTCATAATAGTCCTGTTCCCCGTTTCCACATACCCTTAATGATGGACCTGTTCCCCATGTCCACATTTCCAGAATAATGTGCCTGTTCCCTGTGTCCACATTCCTGGAAAGATGGTTGTGTTCTCCTTGTGCACATTCCCGTAATGATAGGCCTTTTCCCACTGTCCACCTTCCTGTAATGATGGGGCTGTTCCCCGAGTCAGCATTACCGGAATAATGGGCCTGCTCCCTGTGTCCACATTCCTGGAAAGATGGTTGTGTTCTCCTTGTGCACATTCCCGTAATGATAGGCCTGTACCCAATGTCCACCTTCCTGTAATGCTGGGCCTGTTTCATGTGTCCACATTGCTGTTATGATAGGCCTATTCCCCATCTCCACTCTCCTGGAATAATGGGCCTGTTCCCTATGTCCACATTTCCTGAATAATGGGGCCTGTTCCCTGTTTCCACTTTCCCGTAATGATGGGTCTGCCCCATGTTCACATTCCCTCAATGAAGGGCCTGTTCCCCCGTCTATATTCCTGTAATAATGGGCCTGTTCCCCATGTCCACATTTCCGGAATAATGTGTCTTATCCCTGTGTCCACTTTCCTGGAAAGATGGGCCTGTTTCCAGAATCCACATTCCAGAAACAATGGGTCTGTTCCCCGTTTCCACATTCCCATAATGATAGGCCTGATCCACGTGTCCACATGACTGGTATGATGGGCTTGATCCCCGTGTCCACAGTCGTGTAATATGGGCCTGTTCTCCGCGTCCACATTCCTGTAATGATGGGCCTGTTCCGCATGTCCACATTCCCGGAATAATGGGGCCTGTTCCCCCTTTCCTCATTCCTGTAAGTATTGGCCTGTGCCCATATTCACATTTCCTTAATGAAGGACCTGTTCCCCTTGTCCACAATCCTGTAATGATGGGCCTGTTCCCCATGTCCACATTTCTGGAATAATGTACCTGTTCCCTTTGTCCACATTCTAGGAAAGATGGGTCTCTTCTCCCTGTCCTCATTCCTGTAATGATGGGCCTTTTCTCTGTGTCCACCTTCCTGTAATGATGGGCCTGTTACCCGAGTCCACATTCCTGGAATAAAGGGTTTGTTCTCCCTGTCCACATTACCATAATTATGTGCCTTTTCTCTGTGCCTTTTCTCCGTAAAGATGGGCCTATTCCCTGTATCCACATTCCAGAAATAATGGGTCTGTTACCCGTGTCCATATTCTTGTATTGATGGGTCTGTCCTTCGTGTCCACATTTGGCGCATGATGTGCCTGTACCCGATGTCCAAAATTCAGTAATAACGGGCCTGTTCCCTATGCCCACATTCCTGAAATAATGGGCCTGTTCCCCGTGTCCACATTTCCGGAATAATGTGCCTGTTCCCTGTGTCCACATTCCTGGAATGATGAGCCTGTTCTCTATGTCCACCTTCTTGTAATGATGGGCATGTTCCCGGTGTCCACATTCCAGTATTGATGGATCTGTTCTTCGTATCCACATTCTGGGAATGATGGGCATGTACCCCGTGTCTACGATCCTGTAATAATGGGCCTCTTATCTATGTCCACATTCCCGGAATAATGGTTCTGTTCACTATCTCCACGTTCCCATAATGACTGGTTTCTTCCACGTGTCCACATTCCCGTATTGATGGGTCTTTCCTTTGCATCCACATTCCCGTAATGATTGGCGTGTTCCCCATGAACACATTCCCGTAATTATGGAACTGTCCCCATGTTCACATTCCCTTAATGAAGGGCCTGTTCCCCCTCTTCACATCCCTGTAATGATGGGCCTGTTCCCCATTTCCACATTTCCGGAATAATGTGCCTGTTCCCTTTGTCCACATTCCAGGAAAGATGGGTCTCTTCTCCCTGTCCTCATTCCTGTAATGATGGACCTTTTCTTTGTGTCCACCTTCCTGTAATGATGGGCCTGTTACCCGAGTCCACATTCCCGGAATAAAGGGTTTGTTCTCCCTGTCCACATTACCATAATGATGGGCATTTTCTCTGTGTCCACCTTCATTTAATAATGGGCCTGTTGCCCAAGTCCACATTCCCTGAATAATGGGGCCTGTTCCCCGTGTGCACATTCCAGTCATAATACTCCTGTTCCCCGTTTCCACATACCCTTAATGATGGACCTGTTCCCCATGTCCACATTTCCAGAATAATGTGCCTGTTCCCTGTGTCCACATTCCTGGAAAGATGGTTGTGTTCTCCTTGTGCACATTCCCGTAATGATGGGCCTTTTCTCTGTGTCTGCCTTCCTGAAATGGTGGGCCTGTTTCCCGAGTCCACATTACCGGAACAATGGGTCTGTTCTCCCTGTCCACATTCCCGTAATGATGGGCCTTTTCTCTGTGTCTTCAGTCCTGTAAAGTTGGGCCTATTCCCCGTATCCACATTCCAGAAACAATAGGTCTGTTCCCCGATTCCACATTCCCATAATGGTGGGCCTGTTCCCCATGTCCACATTTCCGGAATAATGTGCCTGTTCCCTGTGTCCACATTCCTGGAAAGATGGGTCTGTCCTCCGTGTACACATTCCTGTAATGATGGGCCTTTTCTCCGTGTCTACCTTCCTGAAATGGTGGGCCTGTTTCCTGAGTCCACATTACCGGAACAATGGGTCTGTTCTCCCTGTCCACGTTCCCGTAATGATGGGCCTTTTCTCTGTGTCTTCAGTCCTGTAAAGTTGGGCCTATTCCCCGTATCCATATTCCAGAAACAACGGGTCTGTCCCCGATTCCACATTCCCGTAATGATGGGCCTTTTCTCCGTCTCCACCTTCCTGTAATGATGGGCCTCTTCCCCGTGTCCACATTCCAGTATTGATGGATCTGTTCTTCGTATCCACATTCTGGGAATGATGGGCCTGTACCCCGTGTCCACGATCCTGTAATAATAGGCCTGTATCCCATGTCCACAATCCAGTAATAACGGGCCTATTCCCTATGTCCACATTCCTGAAATGATGGGCCTGTTCCCCATGTCCACATTTCCGGAATAATGTGCCTGTTCCCTGTGTCCACATTCCTGGAAAGATGGGTCTGTTTTCTCTGTCCACATTCCCGTAATGATGGGCCTTTTCTCCGTGTCTACCTTCCTGAAATGGTGGGCCTGTTTCCCGAGTCCACATTACCGGAACAATGGGTCTGTTCTCCCTGTCCACATTCCTGTAATGATGGGCCTTTTCTCTGTGTCTTCAGTCCTGTAAAGTTGGGCCTATTCCCCGTATCCACATTCCAGAAACAATGGGTCTGTCCCCGATTCCACATTCCCGTAATGATGGGCCTTTTCTCCGTCTCCACCTTCCTGTAATGATGGGCCTCTTCCCCGTGTCCACATTCCAGTATTGATGGATCTGTTCTTCGTATCCACATTCTTGGAATGATGGGCCTGTACCCCGTGTCCACGATCCTGTAATAATAGGCCTGTACCCCATGTCCACAATCCAGTAATAACGGGCCTATTCCCTTTGTCCACATTCCTGAAATGATGGGCCTTTTCCCCATGTCCACATTTCCGGAATAATGTGCCTGTTCTCTGTGTCCACATTCCTGGAAAGATGGGTCTGTTTTCTCTGTCCACATTCCCGTAATGATGGGCCTTTTCTCCGTGTCTACCTTCCTGAAATGGTGGGCCTGTTTCCCGAGTCCACATTACCGGAACAATGGGTCTGTTCTCCCTGTCCACATTCCCGTAATGATGGGCCTTTTCTCTGTGTCTTCAGTCCTGTAAAGTTGGGCCTATTCCCCGTATCCACATTCCAGAAATAACGGGTCTGTTCCCCATGTCCAAATTCCCATAATGATGGGCTTCTTCTCCATGTCCACATTCCCTTATTGATGGGTCTGTTCTTTGTATTCACATTTCCAGAATATTGTGCCTGTTCCCTGTCTCCACATTCCTGGAAATATGGGTGTGTTCTCCTGGTGCACATTCCCGTGATGATAGGCCTTTACCCAATGTCCACCTTCCTGTAATGATGGGCCTTTTCCCTGAGTCAACATTCCCGGAATAATGGGCCTGTTCCCTGTGTCCACGTTCCTGGAATAATGGGCCTGTTCACCATCTCCACATTTCCGTAATAATGGGTCTTTTTCCGTGTCCACATTCCTGTTATGATGGGCCTGTTCCCCATCTCCACACTCATGGAATAATGGGCCTGTTCCATGTGTCCACATTTTCAGAATCATGGGCCTGTTCTCTTTGTCGACATTCACGTAATGATGGGACTGTTCCCCATGTCCACATTTCCGTAATGATGTGCCCGTTCCCCGGGTCACATTCCAGTATTGATGGATCTGTTCTTCGTATCCACATTCTGGGAATGATGGGCCTGTACCCCGTATCCATGATCCTGTAATAATGGGCCTGTTACCTATGTCCACATTTCCGGAATAATGTGCATGTTCCCTGTGTCCACATTCCTGGAAAGATGGGTCTGTTCTCCATGTTCACATTCCCTAATGAAGGGCCAGTTCCCGCTCTTCTCATTCCTGTAATGATGGGCCTGTTCCCCATTTCCATATTTCCGGAAAGATGGGTCTGTTCTCCCTGTCCACATTCCCGTAATGATGGTCCTTTTCTCCGTGTCCACATTCTTGTAAATATGGTCCTGTTCCCCAAGTCCACATTCCCTGAATAATGGGGCCTGTTCCCCGTGTCCACATTCCAGTAATAATGGGCCTGTTCCCCATGTCCATGTTCCTGGAATAATGGTCCTGTTCACCATCTCCACATTCTCATAATGCCGGGTTTCTTCCACTTGTCCACATTCCCGTATTGATGGGTCTTTCCTTTGCATCCACATTCCCGTAATGATTGGCCTGTTCCCTGTGAACACATTCCCGTAATGATGGACCTGTCCCCATGTTCACATTCCCTTAATGAAGGGCCTATTCCCCCTCTTCACATTCCTGTAATGATGGGCCTGTTCCCCATGTCCACATTTCCGTAATAATATGCCTGTTCCCTGTGTCCACATTCCTGGAAAGATGGGTCTGTTCTCCGTGTGCACATTCCTGTAATGATGGGCCATTTCTCCGTTTTTACCTTCCTGAAATGGTGGGCCTGTTTCCCATGTCCACATTTCCGGAATAATGTGCCTGTTCCCTGTGTCTCCATTCCTGGAAAGATGGGTCTGTTCTCCGTGTGCACATTCCTGTAATGATGGGCCTGTTCCCGGTGTCCACATTCCTTTAATAATGGGCCTGTTCCCCATGTCCATGTTCCCGGAATAATGGTCCTGTTCACCATCTCCACATTCTCATAATGACGGGTTTCTTCCACGTGTCCACATTCCCGTATTGATGGGTCTTTCCTTTGCATCCACATTCCCGTAATGATTGGTGTGTTCCCCGTGAACACATTCCCATAATGTTGGACCTGTCCCCATGTTCACATTCCCTTAATGAAGGGCCTGTTCCCCCTCTTCACATTCCTGTAATGATGGGCCTGTTCCCCATGTCCACATTCCAGGAATAATGGGGCCTGTTCCCCGTTTCCACATTCCCGTAAGTATTGGCCTGTGCTCATGTCCACATTTCCTTAATGAAGGACCTGTTCCCCTTGTCCACAATCCTGTAATGATGGGCCTGTTCCCCATGTCCACATTTCTGGAATAATGTGCCTGTTCCCTTTGTCCACATTCCAGGAAAGATGGGTCTTTTCTCCCTGTCCTCATTCCTTTAATGATGGGCCTTTTCTTTGTGTCCACCTTCCTGTAATGATGGGCCTGTTATCCGAGTCCACATTCCCGGAATAAAGGGTTTGTTCTCCCTGTCCACATTACCATAATGATGGGCATTTTCTCTGTGTCCACCTTCATTTAATAATGGGCCTTTTGCCCAAGTCCACATTCCCTGAATAATGGGGCCTGTTCCCCGTGTGCACATTCCAGTCATAATAGTCCTGTTCCCCGTTTCCACATACCCTTAATGATGGACCTGTTCCCCATGTCCACATTTCCAGAATAATGTGCCTGTTCCCTGTGTCCACATTCCTGGAAAGATGGTTGTGTTCTCCTTGTGCACATTCCCGTAATGATAGGCCTTTTCCCACTGTCCACCTTCCTGTAATGATGGGGCTGTTCCCCGAGTCAGCATTACCGGAATAATGGGCCTGCTCCCTGTGTCCACATTCCTGGAAAGATGGTTGTGTTCTCCTTGTGCACATTCCCGTAATGATAGGCCTGTACCCAATGTCCACCTTCCTGTAATGCTGGGCCTGTTTCATGTGTCCACATTGCTGTTATGATAGGCCTATTCCCCATCTCCACTCTCCTGGAATAATGGGCCTGTTCCCTATGTCCACATTTCCTGAATAATGGGGCCTGTTCCCTGTTTCCACTTTCCCGTAATGATGGGTCTGCCCCATGTTCACATTCCCTCAATGAAGGGCCTGTTCCCCCGTCTATATTCCTGTAATAATGGGCCTGTTCCCCATGTCCACATTTCCGGAATAATGTGTCTTATCCCTGTGTCCACTTTCCTGGAAAGATGGGCCTGTTTCCAGAATCCACATTCCAGAAACAATGGGTCTGTTCCCCGTTTCCACATTCCCATAATGATAGGCCTGTTCCCCATGTCCACATTTCCAGAATAATGTGCCTGTTCCCTGTGTGCACATTCCTGGAAAGATGGGCCTGTTTCCCGTGTCCACATTCCCTGAATGATGCGTCAGTTCTCCGTGTCCACATTCCTGGAATAATTGCGCCTGTTCCGCATGTCCTCATTCCCGTAATGATGGGTCTTTTTCCGTGTCTACATTCCGGTCATGATGGGCCTTTTCCCCGTGTCCACATTCCTGTCTTGATGAGCTTGTTCCCCGTGTCTACATTCCTGTAATGATGGGCCTGTTCCCCGTGTTCACATTCCTGTAATGATGGGTCTTAACCCCGTATCTACATACCCGTAATGATGGGTCTGTTACCCATGTCCACATTCCACGAATGATGGGCATGTTCCCCGTCGAGAGATTCCTGTAATTATAGGCCTTTTCTCTGTGTCCCCCTTCCTGTAATGATGGGCCTGTTCCCCGAGTGCACGTTCCCTGAATAATGGGGCCTGGTCCCTGTGTGCACATTTAAGTAATAATAGGCCTGTTTCCGATATCGACATTCCAGGAATAATAGTCCTGTTCCCCATCTCCACATTCCCATAATGATGGGCCTGATTTCCGTGTACACATTCCCGTATTGATGCGTCTGTTCTTCGCATCCACAATGGGGGAATGATGGGCCTGTACCCCGTATCTACATTCCCATAATGATGGGCCTGATCCACGTGTCCACATGACTGGTATGATGGGCTTGATCCCCGTGTCCACAGTCCTGTAATTATGGGCCTGTTCTCCGCGTCCACATTCCTGTAATGATGGGCCTGTTCCGCATGTCCACATTCCCGGAATAATGGGGCCTGTTCCCCCTTTCCTCATTCCTGTAAGTATTGGCCTGTGCCCATATTCACATTCCCTTAATGAAGGACCTGTTCCCCTTGTCCACAATCCTGTAATGATGGGCCTGTTCCCCATGTCCACATTTCTGGAATAATGTACCTGTTCCCTTTGTCCACATTCCAGGAAAGATGGGTCTCTTCTCCCTGTCCTCATTCCTGTAATGATGGGCCTTTTCTCTGTGTCCACCTTCCTGTAATGATGGGCCTGTTACCCGAGTCCACATTCCTGGAATAAAGGGTTTGTTCTCCCTGTCCACATTACCATAATTATGTGCCTTTTCTCTGTGCCTTTTCTCCGTAAAGATGGGCCTATTCCCTGTATCCACATTCCAGAAATAATGGGTCTGTTACCCGTGTCCATATTCTTGTATTGATGGGTCTGTCCTTCGTGTCCACATTTGGCGCATGATGTGCCTGTACCCGATGTCCAAAATTCAGTAATAACGGGCCTGTTCCCTATGCCCACATTCCTGAAATGATGGGCCTGTTCCCCGTGTCCACATTTCCGGAATAATGTGCCTGTTCCCTGTGTCCACATTCCTGGAATGATGAGCCTGTTCTCTATGTCCACCTTCTTGTAATGATGGGCATGTTCCCGGTGTCCACATTCCAGTATTGATGGATCTGTTCTTCGTATCCACATTCTGGGAATGATGGGCATGTACCCCGTGTCTACGATCCTGTAATAATGGGCCTCTTATCTATGTCCACATTCCCGGAATAATGGTCCTGTTCCCCGTGTCCACCTTCCAGTAATAATGGGCCTGTTCCCCATGTCCATGTTCCCGGAATAATGGTTCTGTTCACTATCTCCACGTTCCCATAATGACTGGTTTCTTCCACGTGTCCACATTCCCGTATTGATGGGTCTTTCCTTTGCATCCACATTCCCGTAATGATTGGCGTGTTCCCCATGAACACATTCCCGTAATTATGGAACTGTCCCCATGTTCACATTCCCTTAATGAAGGGCCTGTTCCCCCTCTTCACATTCCTGTAATGATGGGCCTGTTCCCCATTTCCACATTTCCTGAATAATGTGCCTGTTCCCTTTGTCCACATTCCAGGAAAGATGGGTCTCTTCTCCCTGTCCTCATTCCTGTAATGATGGGCCTTTTCTTTGTGTCCACCTTCCTGTAATGATGGGCCTGTTACCCGAGTCCACATTCCCGGAATAAAGGGTTTGTTCTCCCTGTCCACATTACCATAATGATGGGCATTTTCTCTGTGTCCACCTTCATTTAATAATGGGCCTGTTGCCCAAGTCCACATTCCCTGAATAATGGGGCCTGTTCCCCGTGTGCACATTCCAGTCATAATACTCCTGTTCCCCGTTTCCACATACCCTTAATGATGGACCTGTTCCCCATGTCCACATTTCCAGAATAATGTGCCTGTTCCCTGTGTGCACATTCCTGGAAAGATGGGCCTGTTTCCCGTGTCCACATTCCCTGAATGATGCGTCAGTTCTCCGTGTCCACATTCCTGGAATAATTGCGCCTGTTCCGCATGTCCTCATTCCCGTAATGATGGGTCTTTTTCCGTGTCTACATTCCGGTCATGATGGGCCTTTTCCCCGTGTCCACATTCCTGTCTTGATGAGCTTGTTCCCCGTGTCTACATTCCTGTAATGATGGGCCTGTTCCCCGTGTTCACATTCCTGTAATGATGGGTCTTAACCCCGTATCTACATACCCGTAATGATGGGTCTGTTACCCATGTCCACATTCCACGAATGATGGGCATGTTCCCCGTCGAGAGATTCCTGTAATTATAGGCCTTTTCTCTGTGTCCCCCTTCCTGTAATGATGGGCCTGTTCCCCGAGTGCACGTTCCCTGAATAATGGGGCCTGGTCCCTGTGTGCACATTTAAGTAATAATAGGCCTGTTTCCGATATCGACATTCCAGGAATAATAGTCCTGTTCCCCATCTCCACATTCCCATAATGATGGGCCTGATTTCCGTGTACACATTCCCGTATTGATGCGTCTGTTCTTCGCATCCACAATGGGGGAATGATGGGCCTGTACCCCGTATCTACATTCCCATAATGATGGGCCTGATCCACGTGTCCACATGACTGGTATGATGGGCTTGATCCCCGTGTCCACAGTCCTGTAATTATGGGCCTGTTCTCCGCGTCCACATTCCTGTAATGATGGGCCTGTTCCGCATGTCCACATTCCCGGAATAATGGGGCCTGTTCCCCCTTTCCTCATTCCTGTAAGTATTGGCCTGTGCCCATATTCACATTCCCTTAATGAAGGACCTGTTCCCCTTGTCCACAATCCTGTAATGATGGGCCTGTTCCCCATGTCCACATTTCTGGAATAATGTACCTGTTCCCTTTGTCCACATTCCAGGAAAGATGGGTCTCTTCTCCCTGTCCTCATTCCTGTAATGATGGGCCTTTTCTCTGTGTCCACCTTCCTGTAATGATGGGCCTGTTACCCGAGTCCACATTCCTGGAATAAAGGGTTTGTTCTCCCTGTCCACATTACCATAATTATGTGCCTTTTCTCTGTGCCTTTTCTCCGTAAAGATGGGCCTATTCCCTGTATCCACATTCCAGAAATAATGGGTCTGTTACCCGTGTCCATATTCTTGTATTGATGGGTCTGTCCTTCGTGTCCACATTTGGCGCATGATGTGCCTGTACCCGATGTCCAAAATTCAGTAATAACGGGCCTGTTCCCTATGCCCACATTCCTGAAATGATGGGCCTGTTCCCCGTGTCCACATTTCCGGAATAATGTGCCTGTTCCCTGTGTCCACATTCCTGGAATGATGAGCCTGTTCTCTATGTCCACCTTCTTGTAATGATGGGCATGTTCCCGGTGTCCACATTCCAGTATTGATGGATCTGTTCTTCGTATCCACATTCTGGGAATGATGGGCATGTACCCCGTGTCTACGATCCTGTAATAATGGGCCTCTTATCTATGTCCACATTCCCGGAATAATGGTCCTGTTCCCCGTGTCCACCTTCCAGTAATAATGGGCCTGTTCCCCATGTCCATGTTCCCGGAATAATGGTTCTGTTCACTATCTCCACGTTCCCATAATGACTGGTTTCTTCCACGTGTCCACATTCCCGTATTGATGGGTCTTTCCTTTGCATCCACATTCCCGTAATGATTGGCGTGTTCCCCATGAACACATTCCCGTAATTATGGAACTGTCCCCATGTTCACATTCCCTTAATGAAGGGCCTGTTCCCCCTCTTCACATTCCTGTAATGATGGGCCTGTTCCCCATTTCCACATTTCCGGAATAATGTGCCTGTTCCCTTTGTCCACATTCCAGGAAAGATGGGTCTCTTCTCCCTGTCCTCATTCCTGTAATGATGGGCCTTTTCTTTGTGTCCACCTTCCTGTAATGATGGGCCTGTTACCCGAGTCCATATTTCCGGAAAGATGGGTCTGTTCTCCCTGTCCACATTCCCGTAATGATGGTCCTTTTCTCCGTGTCCACATTCTTGTAAATATGGTCCTGTTCCCCAAGTCCACATTCCCTGAATAATGGGGCCTGTTCCCCGTGTCCACATTCCAGTAATAATGGGCCTGTTCCCCATGTCCATGTTCCTGGAATAATGGTCCTGTTCACCATCTCCACATTCTCATAATGCCGGGTTTCTTCCACGTGTCCACATTCCCGTATTGATGGGTCTTTGCTTTGCATCCACATTCCCGTAATGATTGGCCTGTTCCCTGTGAACACATTCCCGTAATGATGGACCTGTCCCCATGTTCACATTCCCTTAATGAAGGACCTATTCCCCCTCTTCACATTCCTGTAATGATGGGCCTGTTCCCCATGTCCACATTTCCGTAATAATATGCCTGTTCCCTGTGTCCACATTCCTGGAAAGATGGGTCTGTTCTCCGTGTGCACATTCCTGTAATGATGGGCCATTTCTCCGTTTTTACCTTCCTGAAATGGTGGGCCTGTTTCCCGAGTCCACATTATCAGAACAATGGGTCTGTTCTCATTGTCCTCATTCCCGTAATGAGGAGCATTTTCTCTGTGTCCACTTTCCTGTAATGATGGGCCTCTTCCCCGTGTCCACATTCTAGTATTGATGGATCTGTTCTTCGTATCCACATTCTGGGAATAATGGGCCTGTACCCTGTGTCCACGATCCTGCAATAATAGGTCTTTTACCTATGTCCACATTCCCGGAATAATGGTCCTGTTCCCCATGTCCACATTCCCATAGTGATGGGCCTCTTCTCCGTGTCCACGTTTCCAGAATAATGTGCCTGTTCCCTGAGTCCACATTCCTGGAAAGATGGTTGTGTTCTCTTTGTGCACATTCCCGTAATGATAGGCCTTTTCCCAATGTCCACCTTCCTGTAATGATGGGCCTGTTCCCCGAGTCAACATTCCCAGAATAATGGGCCTGTTCCCAGTGTCTACATTCCCAGAATAATGGGCTTGTTCACCATCACCACATTCCCGTAATGATGGGTCTTTTTCCTTGTCTACATTCTAGAAATGATGGGCCTGTTCCCCATGTCCACATTTCCGGAATAATGTGCCTGTTCCCTGTGTCTCCATTCCTGGAAAGATGGGTCTGTTCTCCGTGTGCACATTCCTGTAATGATGGGCCTGTTCCCGGTGTCTACATTCCTTTAATAATGGGCCTGTTCCCCATGTCCATGTTCCCGGAATAATGGTCCTGTTCACCATCTCCACATTCTCATAATGACGGGTTTCTTCCACGTGTCCACATTCCCGTATTGATGGGTCTTTCCTTTGCATCCACATTCCCGTAATGATTGGTGTGTTCCCCGTGAACACATTCCCATAATGTTGGACCTATCCCCATGTTCACATTCCCTTAATGAAGGGCCTGTTCCCCCTCTTCACATTCCTGTAATGATGGGCCTGTTCCCCATGTCCACATTCCAGGAATAATGGGGCCTGTTCCCCGTTTCCACATTCCCGTAAGTATTGGCCTGTGCTCATGTCCACATTTCCTTAATGAAGGACCTGTTCCCCTTGTCCACAATCCTGTAATGATGGGCCTGTTCCCCATGTCCACATTTCTGGAATAATGTGCCTGTTCCCTTTGTCCACATTCCAGGAAAGATGGGTCTTTTCTCCCTGTCCTCATTCCTGTAATGATGGGCCTTTTCTTTGTGTCCACCTTCCTGTAATGATGGGCCTGTTATCCGAGTCCACATTCCCGGAATAAAGGGTTTGTTCTCCCTGTCCACATTCCCTGAATAATGGGGCCTGTTCCCCGTGTGCACATTCCAGTCATAATAGTCCTGTTCCCCGTTTCCACATACCCTTAATGATGGACCTGTTCCCCATGTCCACATTTCCAGAATAATGTGCCTGTTCCCTGTGTCCACATTCCTGGAAAGATGGTTGTGTTCTCCTTGTGCACATTCCCGTAATGATAGGCCTTTTCCCACTGTCCACCTTCCTGTAATGATGGGGCTGTTCCCCGAGTCAGCATTACCGGAATAATGGGCCTGCTCCCTGTGTCCACATTCCTGGAAAGATGGTTGTGTTCTCCTTGTGCACATTCCCGTAATGATAGGCCTGTACCCAATGTCCACCTTCCTGTAATGCTGGGCCTGTTTCATGTGTCCACATTGCTGTTATGATAGGCCTATTCCCCATCTCCACTCTCCTGGAATAATGGGCCTGTTCCCTATGTCCACATTTCCTGAATAATGGGGCCTGTTCCCTGTTTCCACTTTCCCGTAATGATGGGTCTGCCCCATGTTCACATTCCCTCAATGAAGGGCCTGTTCCCCCGTCTATATTCCTGTAATAATGGGCCTGTTCCCCATGTCCACATTTCCGGAATAATGTGTCTTATCCCTGTGTCCACTTTCCTGGAAAGATGGGCCTGTTTCCAGAATCCACATTCCAGAAACAATGGGTCTGTTCCCCGTTTCCACATTCCCATAATGATAGGCCTGTTCCCCATGTCCACATTTCCAGAATAATGTGCCTGTTCCCTGTGTGCACATTCCTGGAAAGATGGGCCTGTTTCCCGTGTCCACATTCCCTGAATGATGCGTCAGTTCTCCGTGTCCACATTCCTGGAATAATTGCGCCTGTTCCGCATGTCCTCATTCCCGTAATGATGGGTCTTTTTCCGTGTCTACATTCCGGTCATGATGGGCCTTTTCCCCGTGTCCACATTCCTGTCTTGATGAGCTTGTTCCCCGTGTCTACATTCCTGTAATGATGGGCCTGTTCCCCGTGTTCACATTCCTGTAATGATGGGTCTTAACCCCGTATCTACATACCCGTAATGATGGGTCTGTTACCCATGTCCACATTCCACGAATGATGGGCATGTTCCCCGTCGAGAGATTCCTGTAATTATAGGCCTTTTCTCTGTGTCCCCCTTCCTGTAATGATGGGCCTGTTCCCCGAGTGCACGTTCCCTGAATAATGGGGCCTGGTCCCTGTGTGCACATTTAAGTAATAATAGGCCTGTTTCCGATATCGACATTCCAGGAATAATAGTCCTGTTCCCCATCTCCACATTCCCATAATGATGGGCCTGATTTCCGTGTACACATTCCCGTATTGATGCGTCTGTTCTTCGCATCCACAATGGGGGAATGATGGGCCTGTACCCCGTATCTACATTCCCATAATGATGGGCCTGATCCACGTGTCCACATGACTGGTATGATGGGCTTGATCCCCGTGTCCACAGTCCTGTAATTATGGGCCTGTTCTCCGCGTCCACATTCCTGTAATGATGGGCCTGTTCCGCATGTCCACATTCCCGGAATAATGGGGCCTGTTCCCCCTTTCCTCATTCCTGTAAGTATTGGCCTGTGCCCATATTCACATTCCCTTAATGAAGGACCTGTTCCCCTTGTCCACAATCCTGTAATGATGGGCCTGTTCCCCATGTCCACATTTCTGGAATAATGTACCTGTTCCCTTTGTCCACATTCCAGGAAAGATGGGTCTCTTCTCCCTGTCCTCATTCCTGTAATGATGGGCCTTTTCTCTGTGTCCACCTTCCTGTAATGATGGGCCTGTTACCCGAGTCCACATTCCTGGAATAAAGGGTTTGTTCTCCCTGTCCACATTACCATAATTATGTGACTTTTCTCTGTGCCTTTTCTCCGTAAAGATGGGCCTATTCCCTGTATCCACATTCCAGAAATAATGGGTCTGTTACCCGTGTCCATATTCTTGTATTGATGGGTCTGTCCTTCGTGTCCACATTTGGCGCATGATGTGCCTGTACCCGATGTCCAAAATTCAGTAATAACGGGCCTGTTCCCTATGCCCACATTCCTGAAATGATGGGCCTGTTCCCCGTGTCCACATTTCCGGAATAATGTGCCTGTTCCCTGTGTCCACATTCCTGGAATGATGAGCCTGTTCTCTATGTCCACCTTCTTGTAATGATGGGCATGTTCCCGGTGTCCACATTCCAGTATTGATGGATCTGTTCTTCGTATCCACATTCTGGGAATGATGGGCATGTACCCCGTGTCTACGATCCTGTAATAATGGGCCTCTTATCTATGTCCACATTCCCGGAATAATGGTCCTGTTCCCCGTGTCCACCTTCCAGTAATAATGGGCCTGTTCCCCATGTCCATGTTCCCGGAATAATGGTTCTGTTCACTATCTCCACGTTCCCATAATGACTGGTTTCTTCCACGTGTCCACATTCCCGTATTGATGGGTCTTTCCTTTGCATCCACATTCCCGTAATGATTGGCGTGTTCCCCATGAACACATTCCCGTAATTATGGAACTGTCCCCATGTTCACATTCCCTTAATGAAGGGCCTGTTCCCCCTCTTCACATTCCTGTAATGATGGGCCTGTTCCCCATTTCCACATTTCCGGAATAATGTGCCTGTTCCCTTTGTCCACATTCCAGGAAAGATGGGTCTCTTCTCCCTGTCCTCATTCCTGTAATGATGGGCCTTTTCTTTGTGTCCACCTTCCTGTAATGATGGGCCTGTTACCCGAGTCCACATTCCCGGAATAAAGGGTTTGTTCTCCCTGTCCACATTACCATAATGATGGGCATTTTCTCTGTGTCCACCTTCATTTAATAATGGGCCTGTTGCCCAAGTCCACATTCCCTGAATAATGGGGCCTGTTCCCCGTGTGCACATTCCAGTCATAATACTCCTGTTCCCCGTTTCCACATACCCTTAATGATGGACCTGTTCCCCATGTCCACATTTCCAGAATAATGTGCCTGTTCCCTGTGTGCACATTCCTGGAAAGATGGGCCTGTTTCCCGTGTCCACATTCCCTGAATGATGCGTCAGTTCTCCGTGTCCACATTCCTGGAATAATTGCGCCTGTTCCGCATGTCCTCATTCCCGTAATGATGGGTCTTTTTCCGTGTCTACATTCCGGTCATGATGGGCCTTTTCCCCGTGTCCACATTCCTGTCTTGATGAGCTTGTTCCCCGTGTCTACATTCCTGTAATGATGGGCCTGTTCCCCGTGTTCACATTCCTGTAATGATGGGTCTTAACCCCGTATCTACATACCCGTAATGATGGGTCTGTTACCCATGTCCACATTCCACGAATGATGGGCATGTTCCCCGTCGAGAGATTCCTGTAATTATAGGCCTTTTCTCTGTGTCCCCCTTCCTGTAATGATGGGCCTGTTCCCCGAGTGCACGTTCCCTGAATAATGGGGCCTGGTCCCTGTGTGCACATTTAAGTAATAATAGGCCTGTTTCCGATATCGACATTCCAGGAATAATAGTCCTGTTCCCCATCTCCACATTCCCATAATGATGGGCCTGATTTCCGTGTACACATTCCCGTATTGATGCGTCTGTTCTTCGCATCCACAATGGGGGAATGATGGGCCTGTACCCCGTATCTACATTCCCATAATGATGGGCCTGATCCACGTGTCCACATGACTGGTATGATGGGCTTGATCCCCGTGTCCACAGTCCTGTAATTATGGGCCTGTTCTCCGCGTCCACATTCCTGTAATGATGGGCCTGTTCCGCATGTCCACATTCCCGGAATAATGGGGCCTGTTCCCCCTTTCCTCATTCCTGTAAGTATTGGCCTGTGCCCATATTCACATTCCCTTAATGAAGGACCTGTTCCCCTTGTCCACAATCCTGTAATGATGGGCCTGTTCCCCATGTCCACATTTCTGGAATAATGTACCTGTTCCCTTTGTCCACATTCCAGGAAAGATGGGTCTCTTCTCCCTGTCCTCATTCCTGTAATGATGGGCCTTTTCTCTGTGTCCACCTTCCTGTAATGATGGGCCTGTTACCCGAGTCCACATTCCTGGAATAAAGGGTTTGTTCTCCCTGTCCACATTACCATAATTATGTGCCTTTTCTCTGTGCCTTTTCTCCGTAAAGATGGGCCTATTCCCTGTATCCACATTCCAGAAATAATGGGTCTGTTACCCGTGTCCATATTCTTGTATTGATGGGTCTGTCCTTCGTGTCCACATTTGGCGCATGATGTGCCTGTACCCGATGTCCAAAATTCAGTAATAACGGGCCTGTTCCCTATGCCCACATTCCTGAAATGATGGGCCTGTTCCCCGTGTCCACATTTCCGGAATAATGTGCCTGTTCCCTGTGTCCACATTCCTGGAATGATGAGCCTGTTCTCTATGTCCACCTTCTTGTAATGATGGGCATGTTCCCGGTGTCCACATTCCAGTATTGATGGATCTGTTCTTCGTATCCACATTCTGGGAATGATGGGCATGTACCCCGTGTCTACGATCCTGTAATAATGGGCCTCTTATCTATGTCCACATTCCCGGAATAATGGTCCTGTTCCCCGTGTCCAGCTTCCAGTAATAATGGGCCTGTTCCCCATGTCCATGTTCCCGGAATAATGGTTCTGTTCACTATCTCCACGTTCCCATAATGACTGGTTTCTTCCACGTGTCCACATTCCCGTATTGATGGGTCTTTCCTTTGCATCCACATTCCCGTAATGATTGGCGTGTTCCCCATGAACACATTCCCGTAATTATGGAACTGTCCCCATGTTCACATTCCCTTAATGAAGGGCCTGTTCCCCCTCTTCACATTCCTGTAATGATGGGCCTGTTCCCCATTTCCACATTTCCGGAATAATGTGCCTGTTCCCTTTGTCCACATTCCAGGAAAGATGGGTCTCTTCTCCCTGTCCTCATTCCTGTAATGATGGGCCTTTTCTTTGTGTCCACCTTCCTGTAATGATGGGCCTGTTACCCGAGTCCACATTCCCGGAATAAAGGGTTTGTTCTCCCTGTCCACATTACCATAATGATGGGCATTTTCTCTGTGTCCACCTTCATTTAATAATGGGCCTGTTGCCCAAGTCCACATTCCCTGAATAATGGGGCCTGTTCCCCGTGTGCACATTCCAGTCATAATACTCCTGTTCCCCGTTTCCACATACCCTTAATGATGGACCTGTTCCCCATGTCCACATTTCCAGAATAATGTGCCTGTTCCCTGTGTGCACATTCCTGGAAAGATGGGCCTGTTTCCCGTGTCCACATTCCCTGAATGATGCGTCAGTTCTCCGTGTCCACATTCCTGGAATAATTGCGCCTGTTCCGCATGTCCTCATTCCCGTAATGATGGGTCTTTTTCCGTGTCTACATTCCGGTCATGATGGGCCTTTTCCCCGTGTCCACATTCCTGTCTTGATGAGCTTGTTCCCCGTGTCTACATTCCTGTAATGATGGGCCTGTTCCCCGTGTTCACATTCCTGTAATGATGGGTCTTAACCCCGTATCTACATACCCGTAATGATGGGTCTGTTACCCATGTCCACATTCCACGAATGATGGGCATGTTCCCCGTCGAGAGATTCCTGTAATTATAGGCCTTTTCTCTGTGTCCCCCTTCCTGTAATGATGGGCCTGTTCCCCGAGTGCACGTTCCCTGAATAATGGGGCCTGGTCCCTGTGTGCACATTTAAGTAATAATAGGCCTGTTTCCGATATCGACATTCCAGGAATAATAGTCCTGTTCCCCATCTCCACATTCCCATAATGATGGGCCTGATTTCCGTGTACACATTCCCGTATTGATGCGTCTGTTCTTCGCATCCACAATGGGGGAATGATGGGCCTGTACCCCGTATCTACATTCCCATAATGATGGGCCTGATCCACGTGTCCACATGACTGGTATGATGGGCTTGATCCCCGTGTCCACAGTCCTGTAATTATGGGCCTGTTCTCCGCGTCCACATTCCTGTAATGATGGGCCTGTTCCGCATGTCCACATTCCCGGAATAATGGGGCCTGTTCCCCCTTTCCTCATTCCTGTAAGTATTGGCCTGTGCCCATATTCACATTCCTTTAATGAAGGACCTGTTCCCCTTGTCCACAATCCTGTAATGATGGGCCTGTTCCCCATGTCCACATTTCTGGAATAATGTACCTGTTCCCTTTGTCCACATTCCAGGAAAGATGGGTCTCTTCTCCCTGTCCTCATTCCTGTAATGATGGGCCTTTTCTCTGTGTCCACCTTCCTGTAATGATGGGCCTGTTACCCGAGTCCACATTCCTGGAATAAAGGGTTTGTTCTCCCTGTCCACATTACCATAATTATGTGCCTTTTCTCTGTGCCTTTTCTCCGTAAAGATGGGCCTATTCCCTGTATCCACATTCCAGAAATAATGGGTCTGTTACCCGTGTCCATATTCTTGTATTGATGGGTCTGTCCTTCGTGTCCACATTTGGCGCATGATGTGCCTGTACCCGATGTCCAAAATTCAGTAATAACGGGCCTGTTCCCTATGCCCACATTCCTGAAATGATGGGCCTGTTCCCCGTGTCCACATTTCCGGAATAATGTGCCTGTTCCCTGTGTCCACATTCCTGGAATGATGAGCCTGTTCTCTATGTCCACCTTCTTGTAATGATGGGCATGTTCCCGGTGTCCACATTCCAGTATTGATGGATCTGTTCTTCGTATCCACATTCTGGGAATGATGGGCATGTACCCCGTGTCTACGATCCTGTAATAATGGGCCTCTTATCTATGTCCACATTCCCGGAATAATGGTCCTGTTCCCCGTGTCCACCTTCCAGTAATAATGGGCCTGTTCCCCATGTCCATGTTCCCGGAATAATGGTTCTGTTCACTATCTCCACGTTCCCATAATGACTGGTTTCTTCCACGTGTCCACATTCCCGTATTGATGGGTCTTTCCTTTGCATCCACATTCCCGTAATGATTGGCGTGTTCCCCATGAACACATTCCCGTAATTATGGAACTGTCCCCATGTTCACATTCCCTTAATGAAGGGCCTGTTCCCCCTCTTCACATTCCTGTAATGATGGGCCTGTTCCCCATTTCCACATTTCCGGAATAATGTGCCTGTTCCCTTTGTCCACATTCCAGGAAAGATGGGTCTCTTCTCCCTGTCCTCATTCCTGTAATGATGGGCCTTTTCTTTGTGTCCACCTTCCTGTAATGATGGGCCTGTTACCCGAGTCCATATTTCCGGAAAGATGGGTCTGTTCTCCCTGTCCACATTCCCGTAATGATGGTCCTTTTCTCCGTGTCCACATTCTTGTAAATATGGTCCTGTTCCCCAAGTCCACATTCCCTGAATAATGGGGCCTGTTCCCCGTGTCCACATTCCAGTAATAATGGGCCTGTTCCCCATGTCCATGTTCCTGGAATAATGGTCCTGTTCACCATCTCCACATTCTCATAATGCCGGGTTTCTTCCACGTGTCCACATTCCCGTATTGATGGGTCTTTGCTTTGCATCCACATTCCCGTAATGATTGGCCTGTTCCCTGTGAACACATTCCCGTAATGATGGACCTGTCCCCATGTTCACATTCCCTTAATGAAGGACCTATTCCCCCTCTTCACATTCCTGTAATGATGGGCCTGTTCCCCATGTCCACATTTCCGTAATAATATGCCTGTTCCCTGTGTCCACATTCCTGGAAAGATGGGTCTGTTCTCCGTGTGCACATTCCTGTAATGATGGGCCATTTCTCCGTTTTTACCTTCCTGAAATGGTGGGCCTGTTTCCCGAGTCCACATTATCAGAACAATGGGTCTGTTCTCATTGTCCTCATTCCCGTAATGAGGAGCATTTTCTCTGTGTCCACTTTCCTGTAATGATGGGCCTCTTCCCCGTGTCCACATTCTAGTATTGATGGATCTGTTCTTCGTATCCACATTCTGGGAATAATGGGCCTGTACCCTGTGTCCACGATCCTGCAATAATAGGTCTTTTACCTATGTCCACATTCCCGGAATAATGGTCCTGTTCCCCATGTCCACATTCCCATAGTGATGGGCCTCTTCTCCGTGTCCACGTTTCCAGAATAATGTGCCTGTTCCCTGAGTCCACATTCCTGGAAAGATGGTTGTGTTCTCTTTGTGCACATTCCCGTAATGATAGGCCTTTTCCCAATGTCCACCTTCCTGTAATGATGGGCCTGTTCCCCGAGTCAACATTCCCAGAATAATGGGCCTGTTCCCAGTGTCTACATTCCCAGAATAATGGGCTTGTTCACCATCACCACATTCCCGTAATGATGGGTCTTTTTCCTTGTCTACATTCTAGAAATGATGGGCCTGTTCCCCATGTCCACATTTCCGGAATAATGTGCCTGTTCCCTGTGTCTCCATTCCTGGAAAGATGGGTCTGTTCTCCGTGTGCACATTCCTGTAATGATGGGCCTGTTCCCGGTGTCTACATTCCTTTAATAATGGGCCTGTTCCCCATGTCCATGTTCCCGGAATAATGGTCCTGTTCACCATCTCCACATTCTCATAATGACGGGTTTCTTCCACGTGTCCACATTCCCGTATTGATGGGTCTTTCCTTTGCATCCACATTCCCGTAATGATTGGTGTGTTCCCCGTGAACACATTCCCATAATGTTGGACCTATCCCCATGTTCACATTCCCTTAATGAAGGGCCTGTTCCCCCTCTTCACATTCCTGTAATGATGGGCCTGTTCCCCATGTCCACATTCCAGGAATAATGGGGCCTGTTCCCCGTTTCCACATTCCCGTAAGTATTGGCCTGTGCTCATGTCCACATTTCCTTAATGAAGGACCTGTTCCCCTTGTCCACAATCCTGTAATGATGGGCCTGTTCCCCATGTCCACATTTCTGGAATAATGTGCCTGTTCCCTTTGTCCACATTCCAGGAAAGATGGGTCTTTTCTCCCTGTCCTCATTCCTGTAATGATGGGCCTTTTCTTTGTGTCCACCTTCCTGTAATGATGGGCCTGTTATCCGAGTCCACATTCCCGGAATAAAGGGTTTGTTCTCCCTGTCCACATTCCCTGAATAATGGGGCCTGTTCCCCGTGTGCACATTCCAGTCATAATAGTCCTGTTCCCCGTTTCCACATACCCTTAATGATGGACCTGTTCCCCATGTCCACATTTCCAGAATAATGTGCCTGTTCCCTGTGTCCACATTCCTGGAAAGATGGTTGTGTTCTCCTTGTGCACATTCCCGTAATGATAGGCCTTTTCCCACTGTCCACCTTCCTGTAATGATGGGGCTGTTCCCCGAGTCAGCATTACCGGAATAATGGGCCTGCTCCCTGTGTCCACATTCCTGGAAAGATGGTTGTGTTCTCCTTGTGCACATTCCCGTAATGATAGGCCTGTACCCAATGTCCACCTTCCTGTAATGATGGGCCTGTTTCATGTGTCCACATTGCTGTTATGATAGGCCTATTCCCCATCTCCACTCTCCTGGAATAATGGGCCTGTTCCCTATGTCCACATTTCCTGAATAATGGGGCCTGTTCCCTGTTTCCACTTTCCCGTAATGATGGGTCTGCCCCATGTTCACATTCCCTCAATGAAGGGCCTGTTCCCCCGTCTATATTCCTGTAATAATGGGCCTGTTCCCCATGTCCACATTTCCGGAATAATGTGTCTTATCCCTGTGTCCACTTTCCTGGAAAGATGGGCCTGTTTCCAGAATCCACATTCCAGAAACAATGGGTCTGTTCCCCGTTTCCACATTCCCATAATGATAGACCTGTTCCCCATGTCCACATTTCCAGAATAATGTGCCTGTTTCCTGTGTGCACATTCCTGGAAAGATGGGCCTGTTTCCCGTGTCCACATTCCCTGAATGATGCGTCAGTTCTCCGTGTCCACATTCCTGGAATAATTGCGCCTGTTCCGCATGTCCTCATTCCCGTAATGATGGGTCTTTTTCCGTGTCTACATTCCGGTCATGATGGGCCTTTTCCCCGTGTCCACATTCCTGTCTTGATGAGCTTGTTCCCCGTGTCTACATTCCTGTAATGATGGGCCTGTTCCCCGTGTTCACATTCCTGTAATGATGGGTCTTAACCCCGTATCTACATACCCGTAATGATGGGTCTGTTACCCATGTCCACATTCCACGAATGATGGGCATGTTCCCCGTCGAGAGATTCCTGTAATTATAGGCCTTTTCTCTGTGTCCCCCTTCCTGTAATGATGGGCCTGTTCCCCGAGTGCACGTTCCCTGAATAATGGGGCCTGGTCCCTGTGTACACATTTAAGTAATAATAGGCCTGTTTCCGATATCGACATTCCAGGAATAATAGTCCTGTTCCCCATCTCCACATTCCCATAATGATGGGCCTGATTTCCGTGTACACATTCCCGTATTGATGCGTCTGTTCTTCGCATCCACAATGGGGGAATGATGGGCCTGTACCCCGTATCTACATTCCCATAATGATGGGCCTGATCCACGTGTCCACATGACTGGTATGATGGGCTTGATCCCCGTGTCCACAGTCCTGTAATTATGGGCCTGTTCTCCGCGTCCACATTCCTGTAATGATGGGCCTGTTCCGCATGTCCACATTCCCGGAATAATGGGGCCTGTTCCCCCTTTCCTCATTCCTGTAAGTATTGGCCTGTGCCCATATTCACATTCCCTTAATGAAGGACCTGTTCCCCTTGTCCACAATCCTGTAATGATGGGCCTGTTCCCCATGTCCACATTTCTGGAATAATGTACCTGTTCCCTTTGTCCACATTCCAGGAAAGATGGGTCTCTTCTCCCTGTCCTCATTCCTGTAATGATGGGCCTTTTCTCTGTGTCCACCTTCCTGTAATGATGGGCCTGTTACCCGAGTCCACATTCCTGGAATAAAGGGTTTGTTCTCCCTGTCCACATTACCATAATTATGTGCCTTTTCTCTGTGCCTTTTCTCCGTAAAGATGGGCCTATTCCCTGTATCCACATTCCAGAAATAATGGGTCTGTTACCCGTGTCCATATTCTTGTATTGATGGGTCTGTCCTTCGTGTCCACATTTGGCGCATGATGTGCCTGTACCCGATGTCCAAAATTCAGTAATAACGGGCCTGTTCCCTATGCCCACATTCCTGAAATGATGGGCCTGTTCCCCGTGTCCACATTTCCGGAATAATGTGCCTGTTCCCTGTGTCCACATTCCTGGAATGATGAGCCTGTTCTCTATGTCCACCTTCTTGTAATGATGGGCATGTTCCCGGTGTCCACATTCCAGTATTGATGGATCTGTTCTTCGTATCCACATTCTGGGAATGATGGGCATGTACCCCGTGTCTACGATCCTGTAATAATGGGCCTCTTATCTATGTCCACATTCCCGGAATAATGGTCCTGTTCCCCGTGTCCACCTTCCAGTAATAATGGGCCTGTTCCCCATGTCCATGTTCCCGGAATAATGGTTCTGTTCACTATCTCCACGTTCCCATAATGACTGGTTTCTTCCACGTGTCCACATTCCCGTATTGATGGGTCTTTCCTTTGCATCCACATTCCCGTAATGATTGGCGTGTTCCCCATGAACACATTCCCGTAATTATGGAACTGTCCCCATGTTCACATTCCCTTAATGAAGGGCCTGTTCCCCCTCTTCACATTCCTGTAATGATGGGCCTGTTCCCCATTTCCACATTTCCGGAATAATGTGCCTGTTCCCTTTGTCCACATTCCAGGAAAGATGGGTCTCTTCTCCCTGTCCTCATTCCTGTAATGATGGGCCTTTTCTTTGTGTCCACCTTCCTGTAATGATGGGCCTGTTACCCGAGTCCATATTTCCGGAAAGATGGGTCTGTTCTCCCTGTCCACATTCCCGTAATGATGGTCCTTTTCTCCGTGTCCACATTCTTGTAAATATGGTCCTGTTCCCCAAGTCCACATTCCCTGAATAATGGGGCCTGTTCCCCGTGTCCACATTCCAGTAATAATGGGCCTGTTCCCCATGTCCATGTTCCTGGAATAATGGTCCTGTTCACCATCTCCACATTCTCATAATGCCGGGTTTCTTCCACGTGTCCACATTCCCGTATTGATGGGTCTTTGCTTTGCATCCACATTCCCGTAATGATTGGCCTGTTCCCTGTGAACACATTCCCGTAATGATGGACCTGTCCCCATGTTCACATTCCCTTAATGAAGGACCTATTCCCCCTCTTCACATTCCTGTAATGATGGGCCTGTTCCCCATGTCCACATTTCCGTAATAATATGCCTGTTCCCTGTGTCCACATTCCTGGAAAGATGGGTCTGTTCTCCGTGTGCACATTCCTGTAATGATGGGCCATTTCTCCGTTTTTACCTTCCTGAAATGGTGGGCCTGTTTCCCGAGTCCACATTATCAGAACAATGGGTCTGTTCTCATTGTCCTCATTCCCGTAATGAGGAGCATTTTCTCTGTGTCCACTTTCCTGTAATGATGGGCCTCTTCCCCGTGTCCACATTCTAGTATTGATGGATCTGTTCTTCGTATCCACATTCTGGGAATAATGGGCCTGTACCCTGTGTCCACGATCCTGCAATAATAGGTCTTTTACCTATGTCCACATTCCCGGAATAATGGTCCTGTTCCCCATGTCCACATTCCCATAGTGATGGGCCTCTTCTCCGTGTCCACGTTTCCAGAATAATGTGCCTGTTCCCTGAGTCCACATTCCTGGAAAGATGGTTGTGTTCTCTTTGTGCACATTCCCGTAATGATAGGCCTTTTCCCAATGTCCACCTTCCTGTAATGATGGGCCTGTTCCCCGAGTCAACATTCCCAGAATAATGGGCCTGTTCCCAGTGTCTACATTCCCAGAATAATGGGCTTGTTCACCATCACCACATTCCCGTAATGATGGGTCTTTTTCCTTGTCTACATTCTAGAAATGATGGGCCTGTTCCCCATGTCCACATTTCCGGAATAATGTGCCTGTTCCCTGTGTCTCCATTCCTGGAAAGATGGGTCTGTTCTCCGTGTGCACATTCCTGTAATGATGGGCCTGTTCCCGGTGTCTACATTCCTTTAATAATGGGCCTGTTCCCCATGTCCATGTTCCCGGAATAATGGTCCTGTTCACCATCTCCACATTCTCATAATGACGGGTTTCTTCCACGTGTCCACATTCCCGTATTGATGGGTCTTTCCTTTGCATCCACATTCCCGTAATGATTGGTGTGTTCCCCGTGAACACATTCCCATAATGTTGGACCTATCCCCATGTTCACATTCCCTTAATGAAGGGCCTGTTCCCCCTCTTCACATTCCTGTAATGATGGGCCTGTTCCCCATGTCCACATTCCAGGAATAATGGGGCCTGTTCCCCGTTTCCACATTCCCGTAAGTATTGGCCTGTGCTCATGTCCACATTTCCTTAATGAAGGACCTGTTCCCCTTGTCCACAATCCTGTAATGATGGGCCTGTTCCCCATGTCCACATTTCTGGAATAATGTGCCTGTTCCCTTTGTCCACATTCCAGGAAAGATGGGTCTTTTCTCCCTGTCCTCATTCCTGTAATGATGGGCCTTTTCTTTGTGTCCACCTTCCTGTAATGATGGGCCTGTTATCCGAGTCCACATTCCCGGAATAAAGGGTTTGTTCTCCCTGTCCACATTCCCTGAATAATGGGGCCTGTTCCCCGTGTGCACATTCCAGTCATAATAGTCCTGTTCCCCGTTTCCACATACCCTTAATGATGGACCTGTTCCCCATGTCCACATTTCCAGAATAATGTGCCTGTTCCCTGTGTCCACATTCCTGGAAAGATGGTTGTGTTCTCCTTGTGCACATTCCCGTAATGATAGGCCTTTTCCCACTGTCCACCTTCCTGTAATGATGGGGCTGTTCCCCGAGTCAGCATTACCGGAATAATGGGCCTGCTCCCTGTGTCCACATTCCTGGAAAGATGGTTGTGTTCTCCTTGTGCACATTCCCGTAATGATAGGCCTGTACCCAATGTCCACCTTCCTGTAATGCTGGGCCTGTTTCATGTGTCCACATTGCTGTTATGATAGGCCTATTCCCCATCTCCACTCTCCTGGAATAATGGGCCTGTTCCCTATGTCCACATTTCCTGAATAATGGGGCCTGTTCCCTGTTTCCACTTTCCCGTAATGATGGGTCTGCCCCATGTTCACATTCCCTCAATGAAGGGCCTGTTCCCCCGTCTATATTCCTGTAATAATGGGCCTGTTCCCCATGTCCACATTTCCGGAATAATGTGTCTTATCCCTGTGTCCACTTTCCTGGAAAGATGGGCCTGTTTCCAGAATCCACATTCCAGAAACAATGGGTCTGTTCCCCGTTTCCACATTCCCATAATGATAGGCCTGTTCCCCATGTCCACATTTCCAGAATAATGTGCCTGTTCCCTGTGTGCACATTCCTGGAAAGATGGGCCTGTTTCCCGTGTCCACATTCCCTGAATGATGCGTCAGTTCTCCGTGTCCACATTCCTGGAATAATTGCGCCTGTTCCGCATGTCCTCATTCCCGTAATGATGGGTCTTTTTCCGTGTCTACATTCCGGTCATGATGGGCCTTTTCCCCGTGTCCACATTCCTGTCTTGATGAGCTTGTTCCCCGTGTCTACATTCCTGTAACGATGGGCCTGTTCCCCGTGTTCACATTCCACGAATGATGGGCATGTTCCCCGTCGAGGCCTGTTTCCGATATCGACATTCCAGGAATAATAGTCCTGTTCCCCATCTCCACATTCCCATAATGATGGGCCTGATTTCCGTGTACACATTCCTGTATTGATGCGTCTGTTCTTCGCATCCACAATGGGGGAATGATGGGCCTGTACCCCGTGTCTACATTCCCATAATGATGGGCCTGATCCACGTGTCCACATGACTGGTATGATGGGCTTGATCCCCGTGTCCACAGTCCTGTAATTATGGGCCTGTTCTCCACGTCCACATTCCTGTAATGATGGGCCTGTTCCGCATGTCCACATTCCCGGAATAATGGGGCCTGTTCCCCCTTTCCTCATTCCTGTAATTATTGGCCTGTGCCCATATTCACATTTCCTTAATGAAGGACCTGTTCCCCTTGTCCACAATCCTGTAATGATGGGCCTGTTCTCCATGTCCACATTTCTGGAATAATGTACCTGTTCCCTTTGTCCACATTCCAGGAAAGATGGGTCTCTTCTCCCTGTCCTCATTCCTGTAATGATGGGCCTTTTCTCTGTGTCCACCTTCCTGTAATGATGGGCCTGTTACCCGAGTCCACATTCCTGGAATAAAGGGTTTGTTCTCCCTGTCCACATTACCATAATTATGTGCCTTTTCTCTGTGCCTTTTCTCCATAAAGATGGGCCTATTCCCTGTATCCACATTCCAGAAATAATGGGTCTGTTACCCGTGTCCATATTCTTGTATTGATGGGTCTGTCCTTCGTGTCCACATTTGGCGCATGATGTGCCTGTACCCGATGTCCAAAATTCAGTAATAACGGGCCTGTTCCCTATGCCCACATTCCTGAAATGATGGGCCTGTTCCCCGTGTCCACATTTCCGGAATAATGTGCCTGTTCCCTGTGTCCACATTCCTGGAATGATGAGCCTGTTCTCTATGTCCACCTTCTTGTAATGATGGGCATGTTCCCGGTGTCCACATTCCAGTATTGATGGATCTGTTCTTCGTATCCACATTCTGGGAATGATGGGCATGTACCCCGTGTCTACGATCCTGTAATAATGGGCCTCTTATCTATGTCCACATTCCCGGAATAATGGTCCTGTTCCCCGTGTCCACCTTCCAGTAATAATGGGCCTGTTCCCCATGTCCATGTTCCCGGAATAATGGTTCTGTTCACTATCTCCACGTTCCCATAATGACTGGTTTCTTCCACGTGTCCACATTCCCGTATTGATGGGTCTTTCCTTTGCATCCACATTCCCGTAATGATTGGCGTGTTCCCCATGAACACATTCCCGTAATTATGGAACTGTCCCCATGTTCACATTCCCTTAATGAAGGGCCTGTTCCCCCTCTTCACATTCCTGTAATGATGGGCCTGTTCCCCATTTCCACATTTCCGGAATAATGTGCCTGTTCCCTTTGTCCACATTCCAGGAAAGATGGGTCTCTTCTCCCTGTCCTCATTCCTGTAATGATGGGCCTTTTCTTTGTGTCCACCTTCCTGTAATGATGGGCCTGTTACCCGAGTCCACATTCCCGGAATAAAGGGTTTGTTCTCCCTGTCCACATTACCATAATGATGGGCATTTTCTCTGTGTCCACCTTCATTTAATAATGGGCCTGTTGCCCAAGTCCACATTCCCTGAATAATGGGGCCTGTTCCCCGTGTGCACATTCCAGTCATAATACTCCTGTTCCCCGTTTCCACATACCCTTAATGATGGACCTGTTCCCCATGTCCACATTTCCAGAATAATGTGCCTGTTCCCTGTGTCCACATTCCTGGAAAGATGGTTGTCTTCTCCTTGTGCACATTCCCGTAATGATAGGCCTTTTCCCAATGTCCACCTTCCTGTAATGATGGGGCTGTTCCCCGAGTCAGCATTACCGGAATAATGGGCCTGCTCCCTGTGTCCACATTCCTAGAAAGATGGTTGTGTTCTCCCTGTGCACATTCCAGTAATGATAGGCCTTTACCCAATGTCCACCTTCCTGTAATGATGGGCCTGTTCCCCAAGTCAACATTCCCGGAATAATGGGCCTGTTCCCTGTGTCCACATTCCCGGAATAATGGGCCTGTTCACCATCTCCACATTCCCGTAATGATGGGTCTTTTTCCGTGTCTACATTCTGGTAATGATGGGCCTGTTTCATGTGTCCACATTGCTGTTATGTAAGGCCTGTTCCCCATCTCCACTCTCCTGGAATAATGGGCCTGTTCCTTATGTCCACATTTCCTGAATAATAGGGCCTGTTCCCTGTTTCCACTTTCCCATAATGATGGGTCTGCCCCATGTTCACATTCCCTCAATGAAGGCCCTGTTCCCCCGTCTATATTCCTGTAATAATGGGCCTGTTCCCTGTGTCCATATTCCTGGAAAGATGGGTCTGTCTTCCGTGTACACATTCCTGTAATGATGTGCCTTTTCTCTGTGTCTGCCTTCCTGAAATGGTGGGCCTGTTTCCCGAGTCCACATTACCGGAACAATGGGTCTGTTCTCCCTGTCCACATTCCCGTAATGATGGGCCTTTTCTCTGTGTCTTCAGTCCTGTAAAGTTGGGCCTATTCCCCGTATCCACATTCCAGAAACAATGGGTCTGTTCCCCGATTCCACATTCCCATAATGGTGGGCCTGTTCCCCATGTCCACATTTCCGGAATAATGTGCCTGTTCCCTGTGTCCACATTCCTGGAAAGATGGGTCTGTCCTCCGTGTACACATTCCTGTAATGATGGGCCTTTTCTCCGTGTCTACCTTCCTGAAATGGTGGGCCTGTTTCCCGAGTCCACATTACCGGAACAATGGGTCTGTTCTCCCTGTCCACATTCCCGTAATGATGGGCCTTTTCTCTGTGTCTTCAGTCCTGTAAAGTTGGGCCTATTCCCCGTATCCACATTCCAGAAACAATGGGTCTTTCCCCGATTCCACATTCCCGTAATGATGGGCCTTTTCTCCGTCTCCACCTTCCTGTAATGATGGGCCTCTTCCCCGTGTCCACATTCCAGTATTGATGGATCTGTTCTTCGTATCCACATTCTGGGAATGATGGGCCTGTACCCCGTGTCCACGATCCTGTAATAATAGGCCTGTACCCCATGTCCACAATCCAGTAATAACGGGCCTATTCCCTATGTCCACATTCCTGAAATGATGGGCCTGTTCCCCATGTCCACATTTCCGGAATAATGTGCCTGTTCCCTGTGTCCACATTCCTGGAAAGATGGGTCTGTTTTCTCTGTCCACATTCCCGTAATGATGGGCCTTTTCTCCGTGTCCACCTTCCTGTAATGATCGGCCTCTTCCCCGTGTCCACATTCCAGTATTGATGGATCTGTTCTTCGTATCCACATTCTGGGAATGATGGGCCTGTACCCCGTGTCCACGATCCTGTAATAATGGGCCTGTTACCTATGTGCACGTTCCCGGAGTAATGCTCCTATTCCCCGTGTCCAAATTCCCATAATGATGGGCTTCTTCTCCATGTCCACATTCCCTTATTGATGGGTCTGTTCTTTGTATTCACATTTCCAGAATATTGTGCCTGTTCGCTGTCTCCACATTCCTGGAAATATGGGTGTGTTCTCCCGGTGCACATTCCCGTGATGATAGGCCTTTACCCAATGTCCACCTTCCTGTAATGATGGGCTGTTCCCTGAGTCAACATTCCCGCAATAATGGGCCTGTTCCCTGTGTCCACGTTCCTGGAATAATGGGCCTGTTCACCATCTCCACATTTCCGTAATAATGGGTCTTTTTCCGTGTCCACATTCATGTTATGATGGGCCTGTTCCCCATCTCCACACTCATGGAATAATGGGCCTGTTCCATGTGTCCACATTTTCGGAATCATGGGCCTGTTCTCTTTGTCGACATTCACGTAATGATGGGACTGTTCCCCATGTCCACATTTCCGTAATGATGTGCCCGTTCCCCGGGTCACATTCCAGTATTGATGGATCTGTTCTTCGTATCCACATTCTGGGAATGATGGGCATGTACCCCGTGTCTACGATCCTGTAATAATGGGCCTCTTATCTATGTCCACATTCCCGGAATAATGGTCCTGTTCCCCGTGTCCACCTTCCAGTAATAATGGGCCTGTTCCCCATGTCCATGTTCCCGGAATAATGGTTCTGTTCACTATCTCCACGTTCCCATAATGACTGGTTTCTTCCACGTGTCCACATTCCCGTATTGATGGGTCTTTCCTTTGCATCCACATTCCCGTAATGATTGGCGTGTTCCCCATGAACACATTCCCGTAATTATGGAACTGTCCCCATGTTCACATTCCCTTAATGAAGGGCCTGTTCCCCCTCTTCACATTCCTGTAATGATGGGCCTGTTCCCCATTTCCACATTTCCGGAATAATGTGCCTGTTCCCTTTGTCCACATTCCAGGAAAGATGGGTCTCTTCTCCCTGTCCTCATTCCTGTAATGATGGGCCTTTTCTTTGTGTCCACCTTCCTGTAATGATGGGCCTGTTACCCGAGTCCACATTCCCGGAATAAAGGGTTTGTTCTCCCTGTCCACATTACCATAATGATGGGCATTTTCTCTGTGTCCACCTTCATTTAATAATGGGCCTGTTGCCCAAGTCCACATTCCCTGAATAATGGGGCCTGTTCCCCGTGTGCACATTCCAGTCATAATACTCCTGTTCCCCGTCTCCACATACCCTTAATGATGGACCTGTTCCCCATGTCCACATTTCCAGAATAATGTACCTGTTCCCTGTGTCCACATTCCTGGAAAGATGGTTGTGTTCTCCTTGTGCACATTCCCGTAATGATAGGCCTTTTCCCAATGTCCACCTTCCTGTAATGATGGGGCTGTTCCCCGAGTCAGCATTACCGGAATAATGGGCCTGCTCCCTGTGTCCACATTCCTAGAAAGATGGTTGTGTTCTCCCTGTGCACATTCCAGTAATGATAGGCCTTTACCCAATGTCCACCTTCCTGTAATGATGGGCCTGTTCCCCAAGTCAACATTCCCGGAATAATGGGCCTGTTCCCTGTGTCCACATTCCCGGAATAATGGGCCTGTTCACCATCTCCACATTCCCGTAATGATGGGTCTTTTTCCATGTCTACATTCTGGTAATGATGGGCCTGTTTCATGTGTCCACATTGCTGTTATGTTAGGCCTGTTCCCCATCTCCACTCTCCTGGAATAATGGGCCTGTTCCTTATGTCCACATTTCCTGAATAATGGGGCCTGTTCCCTGTTTCCACTTTCCCGTAATGATGGGTCTGCCCCATGTTCACATTCCCTCAATGAAGGCCCTGTTCCCCTGTCTATATTCCTGTAATAATGGGCCTGTTCCCTGTGTCCATATTCCTGGAAAGATGTGTCTGTCTTCCGTGCACACATTCCTGTAATGATGGGCCTTTTCTCTGTGTCTGCCTTCCTGAAATGGTGGGCCTGTTTCCCGAGTCCACATTACCGGAAAAATGGGTCTGTTCTCCCTGTCCACATTCCCGTAATGATGGGCCTTTTCTCTGTGTCTTCAGTCCTGTAAAGTTGGGCCTATTCCCCTTATCCACATTCCAGAAACAATGGGTCTGTTCCCCGATTCCACATCCCATAATGGTGGGCCTGTTCCCCATGTCCACATTTCCGGAATAATGTGCCTGTTCCCTGTGTCCACATTCCTGGAAAGATGGGTCTGTCCTCCGTGTACACATTCCTGTAATGATGGGCCTTTTCTCCGTGTCTACCTTCCTGAAATGGTGGGCCTGTTTCCCGAGTCCACATTACCGGAACAATGGGTCTGTTCTCCCTGTCCACATTCCCGTAATGATGGGCCTTTTCTCTGTATCTTCAGTCCTGTAAAGTTGGGCCTATTCCCCGTATCCACATTCCAGAAGCAATGGGTCTGTCCCCGATTCCACATTCCCGTAATGATGGGCCTTTTCTCCGTCTCCACCTTCCTGTAATGATGGGCCTCTTCCCCGTGTCCACATTCCAGTATTGATGGATCTGTTCTTTGTATCCACATTCTGGGAATGATGGGCCTGTACCCCGTGTCCACGATCCTGTAATAATAGGCCTGTACCCCATGTCCACAATCCAGCAATAACGGGCCTATTCTCTATGTCCACATTCCTGAAATGATGGGCCTGTTCCCCATGTCCACATTTCCGGAATAATGTGCCTGTTCCCTGTGTCCACATTCCTGGAAAGATGGGTCTGTTTTCTCTGTCCACATTCCCGTAATGATGGGCCTTTTCTCCGTGTCCACCTTCCTGTAATGATCGGCCTCTTCCCCGTGTCCACATTCCAGTACTGATGGATCTGTTCTTCGTATCCACATTCTGGGAATGATGGGCCTGTACCCCGTGTCCACGATCCTGTAATAATGGGCCTGTTACCTATGTGCACGTTCCCGGAGTAATGCTCCTATTCCCCGTGTCCAAATTCCCATAATGATGGGCTTCTTCTCCATGTCCACATTCCCTTATTGATGGGTCTGTTCTTTGTATTCACATTTCCAGAATATTGTGCCTGTTCGCTGTCTCCACATTCCTGGAAATATGGGTGTGTTCTCCCGGTGCACATTCCCGTGATGATAGGCCTTTACCCAATGTCCACCTTCCTGTAATGATGGGCTGTTCCCTGAGTCAACATTCCCGCAATAATGGGCCTGTTCCCTGTGTCCACGTTCCTGGAATAATGGGCCTGTTCACCATCTCCACATTTCCGTAATAATGGGTCTTTTTCCGTGTCCACATTCATGTTATGATGGGCCTGTTCCCCATCTCCACACTCATGGAATAATGGGCCTGTTCCATGTGTCCACATTTTCGGAATCATGGGCCTGTTCTCTTTGTCGACATTCACGTAATGATGGGACTGTTCCCCATGTCCACATTTCCGTAATGATGTGCCCGTTCCCCGGGTCACATTCCAGTATTGATGGATCTGTTCTTCGTATCCACATTCTGGGAATGATGGGCCTGTACCCCGTATCCATGATCCTGTAATAATGGGCCTGTTACCTATGTCCACATTTCTGGAATAATGTGCCTGTTCCCTGTGTCCACATTCCTGGAAAGATGGGTCTGTTTTCTCTGTCCACATTCCCGTAATGATGGGCCTTTTCTCCGTGTCCACCTTCCTGTAATGATCGGCCACTTCCCCGTGTCCACATTCCAGTATTGATGGATCTGTTCTTCGTATCCACATTCTGGGAATGATGGGCCTGTACCCCGTGTCCACGATCCTGTAATAATGGGCCTGTTACCTATGTGCACGTTCCCGGAGTAATGCTCCTATTCCCCGTGTCCAAATTCCCATAATGATGGTCTTCTTCTCCATGTCCACATTCCCTTATTGATGGGTCTGTTCTTTGTATTCACATTTCCAGAATATTGTGCCTGTTCCCTGCCTCCACATTCCTGGAAATATGGGTGTGTTCTCCTGGTGCACATTCCCGTGATGATAGGCCTTTACCCAATGTCCACCTTCCTGTAATGATGGGCTGTTCCCTGAGTCAACATTCCCGCAATAATGGGCCTGTTCCCTGTGTCCACGTTCCTGGAATAATGGGCCTGTTCACCATCTCCACATTTCCGTAATAATGGGTCTTTTTCCGTGTCCACATTCCTGTTATGATGGGCCTGTTCCCCATCTCCACACTCATGGAATAATGGGCCTGTTCCATGTGTCCACATTTTCGGAATCATGGGCCTGTTCTCTTTGTCGACATTCACGTAATGATGGGACTGTTCCCCATGTCCACATTTCCGTAATGATGTGCCCGTTCCCCGGGTCACATTCCAGTATTGATGGATCTGTTCTTCGTATCCACATTCTGGGAATGATGGGCCTGTACCTATGTCCACATTTCCGGAATAATGTGCATGTTCCCTGTGTCCACATTCCTGGAAAGTTGGGTCTGTTCTCCATGTTCACATTCCCTAATGAAGGGCCAGTTCCCGCTCTTCTCATTCCTGTAATGATGGGCCTGTTCCCCATTTCCATATTTCCGGAAAGATGGGTCTGTTCTCCCTGTCCACATTCCCGTAATGATGGTCCTTTTCTCCGTGTCCACATTCTTGTAAATATGGTCCTGTTCCCCAAGTCCACATTCCCTGAATAATGGGGCCTGTTCCCCGTGTCCACATTCCAGTAATAATGGGCCTGTTCCCCATGTCCATGTTCCTGGAATAATGGTCCTGTTCACCATCTCCACATTCTCATAATGCCGGGTTTCTTCCACGTGTCCACATTCCCGTATTGATGGGTCTTTGCTTTGCATCCACATTCCCGTAATGATTGGCCTGTTCCCTGTGAACACATTCCCGTAATGATGGACCTGTCCCCATGTTCACATTCCCTTAATGAAGGACCTATTCCCCCTCTTCACATTCCTGTAATGATGGGCCTGTTCCCCATGTCCACATTTCCGTAATAATATGCCTGTTCCCTGTGTCCACATTCCTGGAAAGATGGGTCTGTTCTCCGTGTGCACATTCCTGTAATGATGGGCCATTTCTCCGTTTTTACCTTCCTGAAATGGTGGGCCTGTTTCCCGAGTCCACATTATCAGAACAATGGGTCTGTTCTCATTGTCCTCATTCCCGTAATGAGGAGCATTTTCTCTGTGTCCACTTTCCTGTAATGATGGGCCTCTTCCCCGTGTCCACATTCTAGTATTGATGGATCTGTTCTTCGTATCCACATTCTGGGAATAATGGGCCTGTACCCTGTGTCCACGATCCTGCAATAATAGGTCTTTTACCTATGTCCACATTCCCGGAATAATGGTCCTGTTCCCCATGTCCACATTCCCATAGTGATGGGCCTCTTCTCCGTGTCCACGTTTCCAGAATAATGTGCCTGTTCCCTGAGTCCACATTCCTGGAAAGATGGTTGTGTTCTCTTTGTGCACATTCCCGTAATGATAGGCCTTTTCCCAATGTCCACCTTCCTGTAATGATGGGCCTGTTCCCCGAGTCAACATTCCCAGAATAATGGGCCTGTTCCCAGTGTCTACATTCCCAGAATAATGGGCTTGTTCACCATCACCACATTCCCGTAATGATGGGTCTTTTTCCTTGTCTACATTCTAGAAATGATGGGGCTGTTCCCCATGTCCACATTTCCGGAATAATGTGCCTGTTCCCTGTGTCTCCATTCCTGGAAAGATGGGTCTGTTCTCCGTGTGCACATTCCTGTAATGATGGGCCTGTTCCCGGTGTCTACATTCCTTTAATAATGGGCCTGTTCCCCATGTCCATGTTCCCGGAATAATGGTCCTGTTCACCATCTCCACATTCTCATAATGACGGGTTTCTTCCACGTGTCCACATTCCCGTATTGATGGGTCTTTCCTTTGCATCCACATTCCCGTAATGATTGGTGTGTTCCCCGTGAACACATTCCCATAATGTTGGACCTATCCCCATGTTCACATTCCCTTAATGAAGGGCCTGTTCCCCCTCTTCACATTCCTGTAATGATGGGCCTGTTCCCCATGTCCACATTCCAGGAATAATGGGGCCTGTTCCCCGTTTCCACATTCCCGTAAGTATTGGCCTGTGCTCATGTCCACATTTCCTTAATGAAGGACCTGTTCCCCTTGTCCACAATCCTGTAATGATGGGCCTGTTCCCCATGTCCACATTTCTGGAATAATGTGCCTGTTCCCTTTGTCCACATTCCAGGAAAGATGGGTCTTTTCTCCCTGTCCTCATTCCTGTAATGATGGGCCTTTTCTTTGTGTCCACCTTCCTGTAATGATGGGCCTGTTATCCGAGTCCACATTCCCGGAATAAAGGGTTTGTTCTCCCTGTCCACATTCCCTGAATAATGGGGCCTGTTCCCCGTGTGCACATTCCAGTCATAATAGTCCTGTTCCCCGTTTCCACATACCCTTAATGATGGACCTGTTCCCCATGTCCACATTTCCAGAATAATGTGCCTGTTCCCTGTGTCCACATTCCTGGAAAGATGGTTGTGTTCTCCTTGTGCACATTCCCGTAATGATAGGCCTTTTCCCACTGTCCACCTTCCTGTAATGATGGGGCTGTTCCCCGAGTCAGCATTACCGGAATAATGGGCCTGCTCCCTGTGTCCACATTCCTGGAAAGATGGTTGTGTTCTCCTTGTGCACATTCCCGTAATGATAGGCCTGTACCCAATGTCCACCTTCCTGTAATGATGGGCCTGTTTCATGTGTCCACATTGCTGTTATGATAGGCCTATTCCCCATCTCCACTCTCCTGGAATAATGGGCCTGTTCCCTATGTCCACATTTCCTGAATAATGGGGCCTGTTCCCTGTTTCCACTTTCCCGTAATGATGGGTCTGCCCCATGTTCACATTCCCTCAATGAAGGGCCTGTTCCCCCGTCTATATTCCTGTAATAATGGGCCTGTTCCCCATGTCCACATTTCCGGAATAATGTGTCTTATCCCTGTGTCCACTTTCCTGGAAAGATGGGCCTGTTTCCAGAATCCACATTCCAGAAACAATGGGTCTGTTCCCCGTTTCCACATTCCCATAATGATAGGCCTGTTCCCCATGTCCACATTTCCAGAATAATGTGCCTGTTTCCTGTGTGCACATTCCTGGAAAGATGGGCCTGTTTCCCGTGTCCACATTCCCTGAATGATGCGTCAGTTCTCCGTGTCCACATTCCTGGAATTATTGCGCCTGTTCCGCATGTCCTCATTCCCGTAATGATGGGTCTTTTTCCGTGTCTACATTCCGGTCATGATGGGCCTTTTCCCCGTGTCCACATTCCTGTCTTGATGAGCTTGTTCCCCGTGTCTACATTCCTATAATGATGGGCCTGTTATCCGAGTCCACATTCCCGGAATAAAGGGTTTGTTCTCCCTGTCCACATTACCATAATGATGGGCATTTTCTCTGTGTCCACCTTCATTTAATAATGGGCCTGTTGCCCAAGTCCACATTCCCTGAATAATGGGGCCTGTTCCCCGTGTGCACATTCCAGTCATAATAGTCCTGTTCCCCGTTTCCACATACCCTTAATGATGGACCTGTTCCCCATGTCCACATTTCCAGAATAATGTGCCTGTTCCCTGTGTCCACATTCCTGGAAAGATGGTTGTGTTCTCCTTGTGCACATTCCCGTAATGATAGGCCTTTTCCCACTGTCCACCTTCCTGTAATGATGGGGCTGTTCCCCGAGTCAGCATTACCGGAATAATGGGCCTGCTCCCTGTGTCCACATTCCTGGAAAGATGGTTGTGTTCTCCTTGTGCACATTCCCGTAATGATAGGCCTGTACCCAATGTCCACCTTCCTGTAATGATGGGCCTGTTTCATGTGTCCACATTGCTGTTATGATAGGCCTATTCCCCATCTCCACTCTCCTGGAATAATGGGCCTGTTCCCTATGTCCACATTTCCTGAATAATGGGGCCTGTTCCCTGTTTCCACTTTCCCGTAATGATGGGTCTGCCCCATGTTCACATTCCCTCAATGAAGGGCCTGTTCCCCCGTCTATATTCCTGTAATAATGGGCCTGTTCCCCATGTCCACATTTCCGGAATAATGTGTCTTATCCCTGTGTCCACTTTCCTGGAAAGATGGGCCTGTTTCCAGAATCCACATTCCAGAAACAATGGGTCTGTTCCCCGTTTCCACATTCCCATAATGATAGGCCTGTTCCCCATGTCCACATTTCCAGAATAATGTGCCTGTTCCCTGTGTGCACATTCCTGGAAAGATGGGCCTGTTTCCCGTGTCCACATTCCCTGAATGATGCGTCAGTTCTCCGTGTCCACATTCCTGGAATAATTGCGCCTGTTCCGCATGTCCTCATTCCCGTAATGATGGGTCTTTTTCCGTGTCTACATTCCGGTCATGATGGGCCTTTTCCCCGTGTCCACATTCCTGTCTTGATGAGCTTGTTCCCCGTGTCTACATTCCTGTAACGATGGGCCTGTTCCCCGTGTTCACATTCCACGAATGATGGGCATGTTCCCCGTCGAGGCCTGTTTCCGATATCGACATTCCAGGAATAATAGTCCTGTTCCCCATTTCCACATTCCCATAATGATGGGCCTGATTTCCGTGTACACATTCCTGTATTGATGCGTCTGTTCTTCGCATCCACAATGGGGGAATGATGGGCCTGTACCCCGTGTCTACATTCCCATAATGATGGGCCTGATCCACGTGTCCACATGACTGGTATGATGGGCTTGATCCCCGTGTCCACAGTCCTGTAATTATGGGCCTGTTCTCCGCGTCCACATTCCTGTAATGATGGGCCTGTTCCGCATGTCCACATTCCCGGAATAATGGGGCCTGTTCCCCCTTTCCTCATTCCTGTAATTATTGGCCTGTGCCCATATTCACATTTCCTTAATGAAGGACCTGTTCCCCTTGTCCACAATCCTGTAATGATGGGCCTGTTCTCCATGTCCACATTTCTGGAATAATGTACCTGTTCCCTTTGTCCACATTCCAGGAAAGATGGGTCTCTTCTCCCTGTCCTCATTCCTGTAATGATGGGCCTTTTCTCTGTGTCCACCTTCCTGTAATGATGGGCCTGTTACCCGAGTCCACATTCCTGGAATAAAGGGTTTGTTCTCCCTGTCCACATTACCATAATTATGTGCCTTTTCTCTGTGCCTTTTCTCCATAAAGATGGGCCTATTCCCTGTATCCACATTCCAGAAATAATGGGTCTGTTACCCGTGTCCATATTCTTGTATTGATGGGTCTGTCCTTCGTGTCCACATTTGGCGCATGATGTGCCTGTACCCGATGTCCAAAATTCAGTAATAACGGGCCTGTTCCCTATGCCCACATTCCTGAAATGATGGGCCTGTTCCCCGTGTCCACATTTCCGGAATAATGTGCCTGTTCCCTGTGTCCACATTCCTGGAATGATGAGCCTGTTCTCTATGTCCACCTTCTTGTAATGATGGGCATGTTCCCGGTGTCCACATTCCAGTATTGATGGATCTGTTCTTCGTATCCACATTCTGGGAATGATGGGCATTTACCCCGTGTCTACGATCCTGTAATAATGGGCCTCTTATCTATGTCCACATTCCCGGAATAATGGTCCTGTTCCCCGTGTCCACCTTCCAGTAATAATGGGCCTGTTCCCCATGTCCATGTTCCCGGAATAATGGTTCTGTTCACTATCTCCACGTTCCCATAATGACTGGTTTCTTCCACGTGCCCACATTCCCGTATTGATGGGTCTTTCCTTTGCATCCACATTCCCGTAATGATTGGCGTGTTCCCCATGAACACATTCCCGTAATTATGGAACTGTCCCCATGTTCACATTCCCTTAATGAAGGGCCTGTTCCCCCTCTTCACATTCCTGTAATGATGGGCCTGTTCCCCATTTCCACATTTCCGGAATAATGTGCCTGTTCCCTTTGTCCACATTCCAGGAAAGATGGGTCTCTTCTCCCTGTCCTCATTCCTGTAATGATGGGCCTTTTCTTTGTGTCCACCTTCCTGTAATGATTGGCCTGTTACCCGAGTCCACATTCCCGGAATAAAGGGTTTGTTCTCCCTGTCCACATTACCATAATGATGGGCATTTTCTCTGTGTCCACCTTCATTTAATAATGGGCCTGTTGCCCAAGTCCACATTCCCTGAATAATGGGGCCTGTTCCCCGTGTGCACATTCCAGTCATAATACTCCTGTTCCCCGTTTCCACATACCCTTAATGATGGACCTGTTCCCCATGTCCACATTTCCAGAATAATGTGCCTGTTCCCTGTGTCCACATTCCTGGAAAGATGGTTGTGTTCTCCTTGTGCACATTCCCGTAATGATAGGCCTTTTCCCAATGTCCACCTTCCTGTAATGATGGGGCTGTTCCCCGAGTCAGCATTACCGGAATAATGGGCCTGCTCCCTGTGTCCACATTCCTGGAAAGATGGTTGTGTTCTCCCTGTGCACATTCCAGTAATGATAGGCTTTTACCCAATGTCTACCTTCCTGTAATGATGGGCCTGTTCCCCAAGTCAACATTCCCGGAATAATGGGCCTGTTCCCTGTGTCCACATTCCCGGAATAATGGGCCTGTTCACCATCTCCACATTCCCGTAATGATGGGTCTTTTTCCGTGTCTACATTCTGGTAATGATGGGCCTGTTTCATGTGTCCACATTGCTGTTATGTTAGGCCTGTTCCCCATCTCCACTCTCCTGGAATAATGGGCCTGTTCCTTATGTCCACATTTCCTGAATAATGGGGCCTGTTCCCTGTTTCCACTTTCCCGTAATGATGGGTCTGCCCCATGTTCACATTCCCTCAATGAAGGGCCTGTTCCCCCGTCTATATTCCTGTAATAATGGGCCTGTTCCCTGTGTCCATATTCCTGGAAAGATGGGTCTGTCTTCCGTGTACACATTCCTGTAATGATGGGCCTTTTCTCTGTGTCTGCCTTCCTGAAATGGTGGGCCTGTTTCCCGAGTCCACATTACCGGAACAATGGGTCTGTTCTCCCTGTCCACATTCCCGTAATGATGGGCCTTTTCTCTGTGTCTTCAGTCCTGTAAAGTTGGGCCTATTCCCCGTATCCACATTCCAGAAACAATGGGTCTGTTCCCCGATTCCACATTCCCATAATGGTGGGCCTGTTCCCCATGTCCACATTTCCGGAATAATGTGCCTGTTCCCTGTGTCCACATTCCTGGAAAGATGGGTCTGTCCTCCGTGTACACATTCCTGTAATGATGGGCCTTTTCTCCGTGTCTACCTTCCTGAAATGGTGGGCCTGTTTCCCGAGTCCACATTACCGGAACAATGGGTCTGTTCTCCCTGTCCACATTCCCGTAATGATGGGCCTTTTCTCTGTGTCTTCAGTCCTGTAAAGTTGGGCCTATTCCCCGTATCCACATTCCAGAAACAATGGGTCTGTCCCCGATTCCACATTCCCGTAATGATGGGCCTTTTCTCCGTCTCCACCTTCCTGTAATGATGGGCCTCTTCCCCGTGTCCACATTCCAGTATTGATGAATCTGTTCTTCGTATCCACATTCTGGGAATGATGGGCCTGTACCCCGTGTCCACGATCCTGTAATAATAGGCCTGTACCCCATGTCCACAATCCAGTAATAACGGGCCTATTCCCTATGTCCACATTCCTGAAATGATGGGCCTGTTCCCCATGTCCACATTTCCGGAATAATGTGCCTGTTCCCTGTGTCCACATTCCTGGAAAGATGGGTCTGTTTTCTCTGTCCACATTCCCGTAATGATGGGCCTTTTCTCCGTGTCCACCTTCCTGTAATGATCGGCCACTTCCCCGTGTCCACATTCCAGTATTGATGGATCTGTTCTTCGTATCCACATTCTGGGAATAATGGGCCTGTACCCCGTGTCCACGATCCTGTAATAATGGGCCTGTTACCTATGTGCACGTTCCCGGAGTAATGCTCCTATTCCCCGTGTCCAAATTCCCATAATGATGGGCTTCTTCTCCATGTCCACATTCCCTTATTGATGGGTCTGTTCTTTGTATTCACATTTCCAGAAAATTGTGCCTGTTCGCTGTCTCCACATTCCTGGAAATATGGGTGTGTTCTCCCGGTGCACATTCCCGTGATGATAGGCCTTTACCCAATGTCCACCTTCCTGTAATGATGGGCCTGTTCCCTGAGTCAACATTCCCGGAATAATGGGCCTGTTCCCTGTGTCCACGTTCCTGGAATAATGGGCCTGTTCACCATCTCCACATTTCCGTAATAATGGGTCTTTTTCCGTGTCCACATTCCTGTTATGATGGGCCTGTTCCCCATCTCCACACTCATGGAATAATGGGCCTGTTCCATGTGTCCACATTTTCGGAATCATGGGCCTGTTCTCTTTGTCGACATTCACGTAATGATGGGACTGTTCCCCATGTCCACATTTCCGTAATGATGTGCCCGTTCCCCGGGTCACATTCCAGTATTGATGGATCTGTTCTTCGTATCCACATTCTGGGAATGATGGGCCTGTACCCCGTATCCATGATCCTGTAATAATGGGCCTGTTACCTATGTCCACATTTCCGGAATAATATGCATGTTCCCTGTGTCCACATTCCTGGAAAGATGGGTCTGTTCTCCATGTTCTCATTCCCTAATGAAGGGCCAGTTCCCGCTCTTCTCACTCCTGTAATGATGGGCCTGTTCCCCATTTCCATATTTCCGGAAAGATGGGTCTGTTCTCCCTGTCCACATTCCCGTAATGATGGTCCTTTTCTCCATGTCCACATTCTTGTAAATATGGTCCTGTTCCCCAAGTCCACATTCCCTGAATAATGGGGCCTGTTCCCCGTGTCCACATTCCAGTAATAATGGGCCTGTTCCCCATGTCCATGTTCCCGGAATAATGGTCCTGTTCACCATCTCCACATTCTCATAATGCCGGGTTTCTTCCACGTGTCCACATTCCCGTATTGATGGGTCTTTCCTTTGCATCCACAGTCCCGTAATGATGGACCTGTCCCCATGTTCACATTCCCTTAATGAAGGTCCTATTCCCCCTCTTCACATTCCTGTAATGATGGGCCTGTTCCCCATGTCCACATTTCCGTAATAATATGCCTGTTCCCTGTGTCCACATTCCTGGAAAGATGGGTCTGTTCTCCGTGTGCACATTCCTGTAATGATGGGCCATTTCTCCGTTTTTACCTTCCTGAAACGGTGGGCCTGTTTCCCGAGTCCACATTATCAGAACAATGGGTCTGTTCTCATTGTCCTCATTCCCGTAATGATGGGCATTTTCTCTGTGTCCACCTTCCTGTAATGATGGGCCTCTTCCCCGTGTCCACATTCTAGTATTGATGGATCTGTTCTTCGTATCCACATTCTGGGAATAATGGGCCTGTACCCTGTGTCCACGATCCTGTAATAATAGGTCTTTTACCTATGTCCACATTCCTGGAATAATGGTCCTGTTCCCCATGTCCACATTCCCATAATGATGGGTCTCTTCTCCGTGTCCACATTTCCAGAATACTGTGCCTGTTCCCTGAGTCCACATTCCTGGAAAGATGGTTGTGTTCTCTTTGTGCACATTCCCGTAATGATAGGCCTTTTCGCAATGTCCACCTTCCTGTAATGATGGGCCTGTTCCCCGAGTCAACATTCCCAGAATAATGGGCCTGTTCCCAGTGTCTACATTCCCAGAATAATGGGCTTGTTCACCATCTCCACATTCCCATAATGATGGGTCTTTTTCCGTGTCTAAATTCTAGAAATGATGGGCCTGTTCCCCATGTCCACATTTCCGGAATAATGTGCCAGTTCCCTGTGTCTCCATTCCTGGAAAGATGGGTCTGTTCTCCGTGTGCACATTCCTGTAATGATGGGCCTGTTCCCAGTGTCCACATTCCTTTAATTATGGGCCTGTTCCCCATGTCCATGTTCCCGGAATAATGGTCCTGTTCACCATCTCCACATTCTCATAATGACGGGTTTCTTCCACGTGTCCACATTCCCGTATTGATGGGTCTTTCCTTTGCATCCACATTCCCGTAATGATTGGTGTGTTCCCCGTGAACACATTCCCGTAATGTTGGACCTGTCCCCATGTTCACATTCCCTTAATGAAGGGCCTGTTCCCCCTCTTCACATTCCTGTAATGATGGGCCTGTTCCCCATGTCCACATTTCCGGAATAATATGCCTGTTCCCTGTGTCCACATTCCTGGAAAGATGGGTCTGTTCTCCGTGTGCACATTCCTGAAATGCTGGGCCTGTTTCCCGAGTGCACATCACCAGAACAATGGGTCTGTTCTCTCTGTCCACATTCCCATAATGATGGGTCTTTTCTCTGTGTCCACAGTCCTGTAAAGTTGGGCCTATTCCCCGTATCCACATTCCAGAAACAATGGGTCTGTTCCACGTTTCCACATTCCCATAATGATAGGCCTGTTCCCCATGTCAACATTTCCAGAATAATGTGCCTGTTCCCTGTGTCCACATTCCTGGAAAGATGGGACTGTTTTCTCTGTCCACATTCCTGTAATGATGGGCCTTTTCTCCATGTCCACATTCCAGTATTGATGGATCTGTTCTTCGTATCCACATTCTTGGAATGATGTGCCTGTTCCCTGTGTCCACAATCCTGTAATAATGTGCCTGTTACCTATGTCCACATTCACGGAATAATGGTCCTGTTCCCCGTGTCCAAATTCCCATAATGATGGCCCTCTTCTCCGTGTCCACATTCCATTATTGATGAGTCTGTTGTTCGTATTCACATTTCCAGAATATTGTGCCTGTTCCCTGTCTCCACATTCCTGGAAAGATGGGTGTGTTCTCCCTGTGCACATTCCCATAATGAAAGGCCTTTACCCAATGTCCACCTTCCTGAAATGGTGGGCCTGTTTCCCGAGTCCACGTTACCGGAACAATGGGTCTGTTCTCCCTGTCCACATTCTCGTAATGATGGGCCTTTTCTCGGTGTCTTCAGTCCTGTGAAGTTGGGCCTATTCCCCGTATCCACATTCCAGAAATAATGGGTCTGTTCCCCGTGTCCACATCCCCATAATGCTGGGCTGTTTCCCATGTCCACATTTCCGGAACAATGGTCCTGTTCCCCGTGTCCACATTCCTATAATGATGGGCCTCTTCCCCGTGTCCACATTCCAGTATTGATGGATCTGTTGTTCGTATCGACATTCTGGGAATGATGGGCCTGTACCCGTGTCCACGATCCTGTAATAATGGGCCTCTTACCTATGTACACATTCCCGGAATAATGGTCCTGTTCCCCGTGTCCACATTCCCATAATGATGGGCCTGTTCCATGTGTCCACATTTCCGTAATGATGGGCCTGTTCCCCGGGTCCTCATTCCCTGAATAATGGGGCCTGTTCCCCGTGTCCACATTCCCTGAATAATGGGGCCTGTTCCCCGTTTCAACATTCCTGCAATGATGGGTCTGCCTCATGTTTACATTCCCTTAATGAAGGGTCTGTTCCCCCATCTATATTCCTGTAATGAAAGGCCTGTTCCCCATGTCCACATTTCTGGAATAATGTGCCCATTCCCTGTGTCCACATTCCTGGAAAGATGGGTCTTTTCTCTGTGTCCACTTTCCTGTAATGATGGGCCCCTTCCCCGTGTCCACATTCCAGTATTGATGGATCTGTTCTTTGTATCCACATCCTGGGAATGATGGGCCTGTTCCCCATCTCCACACTCCTGGAATAATAGGCCTGTTTCCTGTGTCCTCATTCCCGGAATGATGGGTCTGTTCTCCCTGTCCACATTCCTGTTATGATGGGCCTTTTCTCCGTGTCCACATTCCCTGAATGATGCGTCAGTTCTCCGTGTCCACATTCCTGGAATAATTGCACCTGTTCCGCATGTCCTCATTCCCGTAATGATGGGTCTTTTTCCGTGTCTACATTCTGGTCATGATAGGCCTATTCCCCGTATCCACATTCCAGAAATAATGGGTCTGTTCCCCGTGTCCACATTCCAGTAATGATGTGCCTGTTCACCGTGTCTAAATTCCCGTAAGGATGGGCCTGTTCATCGTGTCCACATTCCCCTTGTCCACATTCCTGTAATGATAGGTCTGTTCCCCTTATCCACATACCCATAATAATGGGCCTGTTACCCGTGTCCAGATTCCACGAAAGATGGGCATGTTCCCCGTCGAGAGATTCCTGTAATTATGGGCCTTTTCTCTGTGTCCCCTGTCCTGTACCCCGAGTGCACATTCCCTGAATAATGGGGCCTGGTCCCCGTGTACACATTTCAGTAATAATAGGCCTGTTTCCGATATCGACATTCCAGGAATAATAGTCCTGTTCCCCATCTCCACATTCCCATAATGATGGGCCTGATTTCCGGGTACACATTCACGTATTGATGCGTCTGTTCTTCGCATCCACATTCGGGGAATGATGGGCCTGTACCCCATGTCGACATTCCCATAATGATGGGCCTGATCCACGTGTCCACATGACTGGAATGATGGGTTTGATCCCTGTGTCCACAGTCCTGTAATTATGGGCCTGTTCTCCGTTTCCACATTCCTGTAATGATGGGCCTGTTCCCCATGTCCACATTCCAGGAATAATGGGGCCTGTTCCCCGTTTCCACATTCCCGTAAGTATTGGCCTGTGCTCATGTCCACATTTCCTTAATGAAGGACCTGTTCCCCTTGTCCACAATCCTGTAATGATGGGCCTGTTCCCCATGTCCACATTTCTGGAATAAAATGCCTGTTCCCTTTGTCCACATTCCAGGAAAAATGGGTCTCTTCTCCCTGTCCTCATTCCTGTAATGATGGGCCTTTTCTCTGTGTCCACCTTCCTGTAATGATGGGCCTGTTACCCGAGTCCACATTCCCGGAATAAAGGGTTTGTTCTCCCTGTCCACATTACCATAATGATGGGCATTTTCTCTGTGTCCACCTTCATTTAATAATGGGCCTGTTGCCCAAGTCCACATTCCCTTAATAATGGGGCCTGTTCCCCGTGTGCACATTCCAGTCATAATAGTCCAGTTGCCCGTTTCCACATACCCATAATGATGGGCCTGTTCCCCATGTCCACATTTCCAGAATAATGTGCCTGTTCCCTGTGTCCACATTCCTGGAAAAATGGGTCTGTTTTCTCTGTCCACATTCCCGTAATGATGGGCCTTTTCTTCGTGTCCACCTTCCTGTAATGATACGCCTGTTCCCCGAGTGCACATTCCCTGAATAATGGGGCCTGTTCCCCATGTGCACAATTTATTAATAATGGGCCTGTTCCATTTGTCCACATTCCCGTAATGATGGGCCTATTCTCTTAGTGCACATTTCCGGAATAATGGGCATGTTCCCTGTGTCCACATTCCTGTTATGATGGGCCTGCTCCCCATCTCCACATTCCTGGAATAATGGGCCTGTTCCCTGTGTCCATATTTTCGGAATGATGGGTCTGTTCTCCCTGTCCACATTACCATAATGATGGGCCTTTTCTCTGTGTCCACCTTCATTTAATAATGGGAATGTTGCCCAAGTCCACATTCCCTGAATAATGGGGCCTGTTCCCCGTGTGCACATTTCAGTCATAATAGTCATGTTCCCCATTTCCACATACCCTTAATGATGGGCCTGTTCCCCATGTCCACATTTCCAGAATAATGTGCCTGTTCCCTGTGTCCACATTCCTGGAAAGATGGGTCTGTTTTCTCTGACCACATTCTCGTAATGATGGGACTGTTCCCCATGTCCACATTTCCGTAATGATGTGCCTGTTCCCCGGGTCACATTCCAGTATTGATGGATCTGTTCTTCGTATCCACATTCTGGGAATGATGGGCCTGCACCCCGTGTCCATGATCCTGTAATAATGGGCCTGTTACCTATGTCCACATTCTAGGAATAATGGGCTTGTTCCCTGTGTCCACGTTCATGGAATAATGGGCCTGTTCCCCATCTCCCCACTCCTGGAATAATAGGCCTGTTCCCTGTGTCCTCATTCCCGGAATGATGGGTCTGTTCTCCCTGTCCACATTCCTGTAATGATGGACCTTTTCTCCGTGTGCATATGTAGACACTCCCTGTCTACATTCCTGTAATGATGGGCCTGTTTCCTGTGTCCACATTCCCCGAATGATGCGTCAGTTCTCCGTGTCCACATTCCAGGAATAATCGCGCTTGTTCCGCATGTCCTCATTCCCGTAATGATGGGTCTTTTTCCGTGTCTACATTTCGGTCATGATGGGCCTATTCCCCGTATCCACATTCCAGAAATAATGGGTCTGTTCCCCATGTCCACATTCCAGTAATGATGTGCCTGTTCACCGTGTCTAAATTCCCGTAAGGATGGGCCTGTTCATTGTGTCCACATTCCTGTAATGATGGGCCTGTTACCCGTGTCCACATTCCACGAATGATGGTCATGTTCCCCATCGAGAGATTCCTGTAATTATGGGCCTTTTCTCTGTGTCCCCCTTCCTGTAATGATGGGCCTGTTCCCCGAGTGCACATTCCATGAATAATGGGGCCTGGTCCCCGTGTGCACATTTCCAGAATAATGTGCCTGTTCCCTGTGTCCACATTCCTGGAAAGATGGGTCTGTTTTCTCTGTCCACATTCTCGTAATGATGGGACTGTTCCCCATGTCCACATTTCCGTAATGATGTGCCTGTTCCCCGGGTCACATTCCAGTATTGATGGATCTGTTCTTCGTATCCACATTCTGGGAATGATGGGCCTGTACCCCGTGTCCATGATCCTGTAATAATGGGCCTGTTACCTATGTCCACAATCCAGGAATAATGGGCTTGTTCCCTGTGTCCACGTTCATGGAATAATGGGCCTGTTCCCCATCTCCACACTCCTGGAATAATAGGCCTGTTCCCTGTGTCCTCATTCCCGGAATGATGGGTCTGTTCTCCCTGTCCACATTCCTGTAATGATGGACCTTTTCTCCGTGTGCATATGTAGACACTCCCTGTCTACATTCCTGTAATGATGGGCCTGTTTCCAGTGTCCACATTCCCCGAATGATGCGTCAGTTCTCCGTGTCCACATTCCTGGAATAATCGCGCTTGTTCCGCATGTCCTCATTCCCGTAATGATGGGTCTTTTTCCGTGTCTACATTTCGGTAATGATGGGCCTATTCCCCGTATCCACATTCCAGAAATAATGGGTATGTTCCCCGTGTCCACATTCCAGTAATGATGTGCCTGTTCACCGTGTCTAAATTCCCGTAAGGATGGGCCTGTTCATTGTGTCCACATTCCCCTTGTCCACATTCCTGTAATGATGGGCCTGTTACCCGTGTCCACATTCCACGAATGATGGTCATGTTCCCCGTCGAGAGATTCCTGTAATTATGGGCCTTTTCTCTGTGTCCCCCTTCCTGTAATGATGGGCCTGTTCCCCGAGTGCACATTCCCTGAATAATGGGGCCTGGTCCCCGTGTGCACATTTCAGTAATAATAGGCCTGTTTCCGATATCAACATTGCAGGAATAATAATCCTGTTCCCCATCTCCACATTCCCATAATGATGGGCCTGATTTCCATGTACACATTCCTGTATTGATGCGTCTGTTCTTCGCATCCACATTGGGGGTTGATGGGCCTGTACCCCGTGTCAACATTCCCATAATGATGGGCGTGATACACGTGTCCACATTCCTGGAAAGATGGGTCTGTTCTCGGTGTGCATATTCCTGTAATGATGGGCATTTTTTCCGTGTCCACCTTCCTGAAATGGTGGGCCTGTTTCCCGAGTCCACGTTACCAGAACAATGGGTCTGTTCTCCCTGTCCACATTCTCGTAATGATGGGCATTTTCTCCGTGTCCTCAGTCCTGTGAAGTTGGGCCTATTCCCCGTATCCATATTTTTTAATTATCTCTTGTATTTCTACTATTCCAAATGGCTCTGTTAATTTATTTTGTTCCTCTATTTGTAGTTTTGGTAGTTCAATTTTAGTTAGAAATTCATCTATTTTCCCTTCTTTCCCTTCGTTTTCAGTTTGGTATAATTGTTCATAGAATTCTCTAAAGTTTTCCTTGATCTCCTTTGGATTATATGTGATTTGTTTGTCTTTTTTCCTTGATGCCAATACCATTTTCTTAGCTTGTTCTGTCTTAAGCTGCCATGCTAGAATTTTGTGCGTTTTTTCACCTAGTTCATAATATTTCTGTTTTGTCTTCATTATATTCTTCTCCACCTTATATGTTTGTAGTTTCATATTTTATTTTTTTATCTGCCAATTCTCATCTTTTAGTTGTATCTTCCTTCATTGCTAATTCTTTTTCTATATTTACTATTTCCCTTTCTAACTGCTCTGTTTTCTGATTGTAGTCCTTTTTCATCTTGGTTACATAACTTAACGAGCCTGCAGCTGACGTGGACTTTTTACCCCCTCCATAAATCTTCGTCCGCGAAGCCAAGCCAAAGAGAAACATAACTTATTATTTGCCCTCTAATGAATGCTTTCATTGCATCCCATAGTATAAACTTATCTTTCACTGATTTCGTATTTATTTCAAAATACATTTTAATTTGTCTTTCAATAAATTCTCTAAAATCCTGCCTTTTGAGTAACATGGGTTTTAATCTCCATCTATACATTCTTGGAGGGATGTCCTCTAACTTTATTGTCAATATTTAGGGTGAATGGTCCGATAATATTCTAGCTTTATATTCTGTTTTTCTTACTCTATCTTGCATACGAGCTGATAACAAAAATAGGTCTATTCTTGAGTATGTTTTATGTCTAGCCGAGTAATATGAATATTCCTTTTCCTTTGGGTGTGTTTGCTTCATATATCCAAAAGTTGCATTTCTTCCATCGATTTAATTATAAATTTGGTTACTTTGTTCTTTCTGTTAATTTTTTTCCCAGTTTTGTCCATATTTGAGTCCAAATTCAGGTTGAAATCCCCTCCTATTAATATGTTCCCTTGCGTATCTGCTATCTTCAAAAAAATATCTTGCATAAACTTTTGATCTTCTTCGTTAGATGAATATACATTGAGTAGATTCCAAAACTCCGAATATATCTGACATTTTATCATTACATATCTCCCTGCTGGATCTATTATTTCCTCTTCTATTTTAAATGGCACATTTTTACTAATTAATATAGCTACTCCTCTTGCTTTTGAATTATACGATGCTGCTGTTACGTGTCCTAACCAAACTCTCTTTAATTTCTTGTGCTCCAATTCAGTTAAATGTGTTTCTTGCACAAATGCTATATCAATTTTTTTCTTTTTTCAGTAAATTTAGCAGTTTCTTCCTTTTAACTTGGTTATGTATTCCGTTAATATGTAAAGTCATATAGTTCAGCGTAGCCATTTTATACTTTGTTTATCTTCCCTTTCCGTTTCTACATCATTACCTTTCCTTCTTATCAATTTCTGCTTTCTTGTTTTGAACACTTTATAAGACAACATTTCTAAAACATCAAACATTTTCCCTATTCTCCTATTTAAAACTTCTTTAATCCCAATCTCCCCTTCCCCTCCTGAGTTGTCCTTTATCCCTTGTCGGACAACCACATCTCCCCTCTCCATTTGGATTTGCGAATTCACTCGCAAACGTCAGCTGATTTTGCAGTGACCGTAACTCCTCCCCACCCAGCCCCCCCCAGAAAAGATTTCAATTTTCATATGTAACAAAGGTCACTCTTTTAATTCCCTCCTTATTCCCTCTATTCCATTTCCCTCCCTTTTTAATTCTTGTCTATACTCTATATATTTTCCTCTAAATACGGATACATTCATGTATGCACACTATATATATACACACATATACCCCTTTACACACATACATATAGATCGTGGTCATTTTTACTCTTATTACATGTCTTCATCTCTCTGCTTTTTCTGTAGTTCTGCAAATTTCCTTGCTTCCTCTGGATCCGAGAATAGTCTTTTTCCATAAGATCATTTTCGCTGTATTGAACTCCTTCCTCTTCTTCAGGAGTTCAAAACTTATGTGTCCTTTTAGTTCGCAGTCTTTTGTACTCTCGTTACACGTCTTCATCTCTCAGTCTATTTTGTAATTGTTCTGCAAATTTTCGTGCTTCCTCTGGATCCGAGAATAGTCTGTTTTGCTGTCCTGGAATAAATATTTTCAATACCGCTGGATGCTTTAGTATAAATTTATACCCTTTCTTCCATAAAATCGCCTTTGCTGTATTGAACTCCTTTCTCTTCTTCAGGAGTTCAAAACTTATATCTGGATAAATAAAGATTTTTCGCCCTTTGTACTCCAGTGGTTTGTTGTCCTCTCTTACTTTCTCCATTGTTTTCTCCAGTATCTTTTCTCTTGTAGTATATCTTAGGAATTTTACTAAAATAGATCTTGGCTTTTGTTGTAGTTGTGGTTTAAAGGCTAATGCTCTATGTGCCCTTTCTATTTCCATTTCTTGCTGTAGTTCTGGACATCCTAAGATCCTGGGGATCCAATCTTTTATAAACTCTCTCATATTCTTGCCTTCATCTTCCTTAAGGCCCACTATCTTTATGTTATTTCTTCTGTTATAATTTTCCATTATATCTATTTTCTGAGCTAACAGCTCTTGTGTCTCTTTAACTTTTTTATTAGATTCCTCTAATTTCTTTTTTAAGTCCTCTACCTCCGTTTCTACTGCTGCTTCTCGTTCTTCCACCTTGTCCATTCTTTTTCCTATTTCTGCTATGGTCATATCTATTTTATTCCCTTTCTCTTCTGAACTGTTTATTCTTCTTAAATCACTAAATTCTTGTGCTTGCCATTCTTTAAATGATTCCATGTATTCTTTAATAAGAGAAAGTATATCCTTTATCTTGCCTTTCCCTTCTTCTTCCATTTCACTGTACTCTTCCTCTTCCTCTTCTTCTTCCTCTGGGTTGGCCATCTGTTGTTTCTTTGTTGTCTTTTTCTTCTCTTTCTTGTTTTCGTTGTCTTCTATGTTCTCCTCTTGCTGTTGCTGTTCTGCAGCTGTCATTGCCGGCTGTGGAGATCGACTCCCTAGCTGGTCGCCCCTCCAGTTGGTGTGTTTTTTTGCATGTGCATCGCGCATGCACGAGGAGTCGTGCATGCACGGTTGCGCACTTTTACTCGGCTCAGCGAGCCATTTTTGTAGTCCACTTTCTACCGACCTGAGGGAGCGGGTTTCTCTCTTCACCGCGGGCCTCTTCGAACAGGTAAGGCCTTCTCCTTCTCCTTCCGTTGTCTTCTCTACCTCTCTTCTTACCGTTGGTTTCGATTTTTCTTTTTTCGTCGCCATCTTCTTTCCACCTTTATGTTCACTTTACTTTAATTTTTATTTTTGTGCCTTTGTGGTTTCCTTTGTTTTTTTCGACTTTTCTGGAGAGGGCTGGAGTTCACCGTCCGGCCACTACTCCATCACGTGACTCCTCCCGATATCGACATTTCAGGAATAATAGTCCTGTTCCCCATATCCACATTCCCATAATGATGGGCCTGATTTCCGTGTACACATTCCCGTATTGATGCGTCTGTTCTTCGCATCCCCATATCCACATTCCAGAAACAATGGGTCTGTTCCTCGTTTCCACATTCCCAAAATGATAGGCCTGTTCCTCATGTCCACATTCCCGTAACGATGGGCCTGTTCCCCACCACCACACTCGTGGAATAATGGGCCTGTTCCCTGTATCCACATTAGCTGAATGATGGGTCTGTTCTCCCTGTCCACGTTCCCGTAATGATGGTCCTGTTCCCCGAGTCCACATTCCCTGAATAATGGGGCCTGTTCCCCGTGTCCACCCACATTCCAGTAATAATGGGCCTGTTCCTCGTGTCCACGTTCCTGGAATAATGGTCCTGTTCACCATCTCCACATTTTCGTAATGACGGGCTTCTTCCACATGTCCACATACTCGAATTGATTGGTTTTTCCTTTGCATGCACATTCCTGTAAAGATTGGCCTGTTCCCCGAGTCCACATTTCCGTAATGATGGACCTCTCCCCATGTTCACATTCCCTTAATGAAGGGCCTGTTCCCCCTCTTCTCATTCCTGAAATGATGGGCCTGTTCCCCACCTCCACACTCCTGGAATAATAGGCCTGTTCCCTGTGTCCTCATTCCCGGAATGATGGGTCTGTTCTCCCTGTCCACATTCCTGTAATGATGGGCCATTTCTCCGTGTTCACATTCCTGTAATGATCGGCCTTTTTTCCGTGTCCACCTTCCTGAAATGGTGGGCCTGTTTCCCGAGTCCACGTTACCGGAATAATGGGTCTGTTCTCCCTGTCCACATTCCCCTAATGATGTGCCTTTTCTCTGACCCTTTTCTCCGTAAAGATGGGCCTATTCCCTGTCTCCACATTCCAGAAATAATGGGTCTGTTCCCCGTGTCCATATTCTTGTATTGATGGGTCTGTCCTTTGTGTCCACATTCGGCAAATGATGTGCCTGTACCCCATGTCCACAATCCAGTAATAACGGGCCTATTCCCTATGTCCACATTCCTGAAATGATGGGCCAGTTCCCCGTGTCCACATTTCCGGAATAATGTGCCTGTTCCCTGTGTCCACATTCCTGGAATGATGGGCCTGTTCTCTATGTCCACCTTCTTGTAATGATGGGCCTGTTGCCGGTGTCCACATTCCAGTATTGATGGATCTGTTCTTCATATCCACATTCTGGGAATGATGGACCTGTACCCCGTGTCCACGATCCTGTAATAATGGGCCTCTTACCCATGTGCACGTTCCCGGAATACTGGTCCTGTTCTCTGTGTCCACATTCCCATTATGATGGGCCTCTTCTCCGTTTCCACATTCCCTTATTGATGGGTGTGTTCTTCGTATTCACATTTCCAGAATAATGTGCCTGTTCCCTGTGTCCACATTCCCGTAATGATGGGCCTTTTCTCTGTGACCACATTCCTGTAAAGATGGTCCTGTTCCCCAAGTCCACATTCCCTGAATAATGGGGCCTGTTCCCTGTTTCCACATTCCCGTAAGTATTGGCCTGTGCTCATGTCCACATTTCCTTAATGAAGGACCTGTTCCCCTTGTCCACAATCCTGTAATGATGGGCCTGTTCCCCATGTCCACATTTCTGGTATAATATGCCTGTTCCCTTTGTCCACATTCCAGGAAAGATGCATCTCTTCTCCCTGTCCTCATTCCTGTAATGATGGGCCTTTTCTCTGTGTCCACCTTCCTGTAATGATGGGCCTGTTACCCGAGTTCACATTCCTGGAATGAAGGGTTTGTTCTCCCTGTCCACATTACCATAATGATGGGCATTTTCTCTGTGTCCACCTTCCTGTAATGATGGGCCTGTTACCCGAGTTCACATTCCTGAAATGAAGGGTTTGTTCTCCCTGTCCACATTACCATAATGATGGGCATTTTCTCTGTGTCCACCTTCATTTAATAATGGGCCTGTTGCCCAAGTTCACATTCCCTGAGTAATGGGGCCTTTTTCCCGTGTGCACATTCCAGTCATAATAGTCCTGTTCCCCGTTTCCACATACCCATAATGATGGGCCTGTTCCCCATGTCCACATTTCCAGAATAATGTGCCTGTTCCCTGTGTCCACATTCCTGGAAAGATGCGTCTGTTCTCGGTGTGCATATTCGTGTAATGATGGGCATTTTCTCCGTGTCCACCTTCCTGAAATGGTTGGCCTGTTTCCCGAGTCTACGTTACCGGAACAATGGGTCTGTTCTCCATGTCCACATTCTCGTAATGATGGGCCTTTTCTCTGTGTCCTCAGTCCTGTAAAGTTGGACCTATTCCCTGTATCCACATTCCAGAAATAATGGGTCTTTTCCCTGTGTCCACATTCCCATAATGATGGGCTGTTTCCCATGTCCACATTTCCGGAATAATGTGCCTGTTCCCTGTGTCCACATTCCTGGAAAGATGGGTCTGTTTTCTCGGTCCACATTCCCGTAATGATGGGCCTTTTCTCCATCTCCACCTTCCTGTAATGATGGGCCTCTTCCCCGTGTCCACATTCCAGTATTGATGGATCTGTTCTTCGTATCCACATTCTGGGAATGATGGGCCTGTACCCCGTGTCCACGATCCTGTAATAATAGGCCTGTACCCCATGTCCACAATCCAGTAATAACGGGCCTATTCCCTATGTCCACATTCCTGAAATGATGGGCCTGTTCCCCGTGTCCACATTTCCGGAATAATGTGCCTGTTCCCTGTGTCCACATTACTTAAATGATGGGCCTGTTCTCTATGTCCACCTTCTTGTAATGATGGGCCTGTTCCCGGTGTCCACATTCCAGTATTGATGGATCTGTTCTTCATATCCACATTCTGGGAATGATGGACCTGTACTCCGTGTCCACGATCCTGTAATAATGGGCCTCTTACCTATGTGCACGTTCCTGGAATAATGGTCCTGTTGCCTGTGTCCACATTCCCATAATGATAGGCCTCTTCTCCGTTTCCACATTCCCTTATTGATGGGTGTGTTCTTCGTATTCACATTTCCAGAATAATGTGCCTGTTCCCTGTGTCCACATTCCCATAATGATGGGCGTTTTCTCTGTGTCCACATTCCTGTAAAGATGGTCCTGTTCCCCAAGTCCATATTCCCTGAATAATGGGGCCTGTTTCCCGTGTCCACATTCCTGCAATGATGGGCCTGTTCCCCATGTCCACATTCCAGGAATAATGGGGCCTGTTCCCCGTTTCCATATTCCCGTAAGTATTGGTCTGTGCTCATGTCCACATTTCCTTAATGAAGGACCTGTTCCCCTTGTCCACAATCCTGTAATGATGGGCCTGTTCCCCATGTCCACATTTCTGGTATAATATGCCTGTTCCCTTTGTCCACATTCCAGGAAAGATGCGTCTCTTCTCCCTGTCCTCATTCCTGTAATGATGGGCCTTTTCTCTGTGTCCAGATTCCTGTAATGATGGGCCTGTTACCCGAGTCCACATTCCTGGAATAAAGGGTTTGTTCTCCCTGTCCACATTACCATAATGATGGGCATTTTCTCTGTGTCCACCTTCCTGTAATGATGGGCCTGTTACCCGAGTTCACATTCCTGGAATGAAGGGTTTGTTCTCCCTGTCCACATTACCATAATGATGGGCATTTTCTCTGTGTCCACCTTCATTTAATAATGGGCCTGTTGCCCAAGTTCACATTCCCTGAGTAATGGGGCCTTTTTCCCGTGTGCACATTCCAGTCATAATAGTCCTGTTCCCCGTTTCCACATACCCATAATGATGGGCCTGTTCCCCATGTCCACATTTCCAGAATAATGTGCCTGTTCCCTATGTCCACATTCCTGGAAGAATGGGTCTGTTCTCGGTGTGCATATTCCTGTAATGATGGGCATTTTCTCCGTGTCCACCTTCCTGAAATGGTTGGCCTGTTTCCCGAGTCCACGTTACCGGAACAATGGGTCTGTTCTCCCTGTCCACATTCTCGTAATGATGGGCCTTTTCTCTGTGTCCTCAGTCCTGTAAAGTTGGACCTATTCCCCGTATCCACATTCCAGAAATAATGGGTCTGTTCCCCGTGTCCACATTCCCATAATGATGGGCTGTTTCCCATGTCCACATTTCCGGAATAATGTGCCTGTTCCCTGTGTCCACATTCCTGGAAAGATGGGTCTGTTTTCTAGGTCCACATTCCCGTAATGATGGGCCTTTTCTCCGTCTCCACCGTCCTGTAATGGTGGGTCTCTTCCCCGTGTCCACATTCCAGTATTGATGGATCTGTTCTTTGTATCCACATTCTGGGAATGATGGGCCTGTACCCCGTGTCCACGATCCTGTAATAATAGGCCTGTACCCCGTGTCCACATTCCCATAATGATGGGCCTGTTCCATGTGTCCACATTTCCGAAATGATGGGCCTGTTCCCCGGGTCCACATTCTCTGAATAATGGGGCCTGTTCCCCGTGTCCACATTCCCTGAATAATGGGGCCTGTTCCCCGTTTCCACATTCCCGTAATGATGGGTCTGCCCCATGTTTATATTCGCTTAATGAAGGTTCTGTTCCCCCGTCTATATTCCTGTAATGATGGGCCTGTTCCCCATGTCCACATTTCCGGAATAATGTGCCTATTCCCTGTGTCCACATTCCTGGAAAGATGGGCCTTTTCTCTGTGTGCACTTTCCTGTAATGATGGGCCCCTTCTCCGTCTCCACTTTCCTGTAATGATGGGCCTTTTCTCCGTCTCCACCGTCCTGTAATGGTGGGTCTCTTCCCCGTGTCCACATTCCAGTATTGATGGATCTGTTCTTTGTATCCACATTCTGGGAATGATGGGCCTGTACCCCGTGTCCACGATCCTGTAATAATAGGCCTGTACCCCGTGTCCACATTCCCATAATGATGGGCCTGTTCCATGTGTCCACATTTCCGAAATGATGGGCCTGTTCCCCGGGTCCACATTCTCTGAATAATGGGGCCTGTTCCCCGTGTCCACATTCCCTGAATAATGGGGCCTGTTCCCCGTTTCCACATTCCCGTAATGATGGGTCTGCCCCATGTTTATATTCGCTTAATGAAGGTTCTGTTCCCCCGTCTATATTCCTGTAATGATGGGCCTGTTCCCCATGTCCACATTTCCGGAATAATGTGCCTATTCCCTGTGTCCACATTCCTGGAAAGATGGGCCTTTTCTCTGTGTGCACTTTCCTGTAATGATGGGCCCCTTCTCCGTCTCCACTTTCCTGTAATGATGGGCCCCTTCCCCGTGTCCACATTCCAGTATTGATGGATCTGTTCTTCGTATCCACATCCGGGGTATGATGGGCCTGTTCCCCATCTCCACACTCCTAGAATAATGGGCCTGTTCCATGTGTCCACATTTCCGTAATGATGGGCCTGTTCCCCTGGTCCACATTCCCTGAATAATGGGGCCTGTACCCCGTGTCCACGATCCTGTAATAATAGGCCTGTACCCCGTGTCCACGATCCTGTAATAATAGGCCTTTTACCTATGTCTTCATTCCCGGAATAATGGTCCTGTTCCCCGTGTCCACATTCCCATAATGATGGGCCTGTTCCTTGTGTCCACATTTCCGTAATGATGGGCCTGTTCCCCGGGTCCACATTTCCTGAATAATGGGGCCTGTTCCCCTTGTCCACATTCCCTGAATAATGGGGCCTGTTCACCGTTTCAACATTCCCGTAATGATGGGTCTGCCCCATGTTTACATTCGCTTAATGATGGGTCTGTTCCCCCGTCTATATTCCTGTAATGATGGGCCTGTTCCCCATGTCCACATTTCCGGAATAATGTGCCTATTCTCTGTGTCCACATTCCTGGAAAGATGGGCCTTTTCTCCCTGTCCTCTTTCCTGTAATGATGGGCCCCTTCCCCGTGTCCACATTCCCGTATTGATGCGTCTGTTCTTCGCATACACATTCGGGGAATAATGCACCTGTACTCTGTGTCTACATTCCCATAATGATGGGCCTGATCCATGTGTCCACATTACTGGAATGATGGGCTTGATCCCCGTGTCCACAGTCCTGTAATTATGGGCCTGTTCCCCATGTCCACATTTCTGGAATAATGTGCCTGTTCCCTTTGTCCACATTCCAAGAAAGATGGGTCTCTTCTCCCTGTCCTCATTCCTGTAATGATGGGCCTTTTCACTGTGTCCACCTTCATTTAATAATTGGCCTGTTCCCCAAGTCCACATTCCCTGAATAATGGGGCCTGTTCCCCGTGTGCACATTCCAGTCATGATAATCCTGTTCCCTGTTTCCACATACCCATAATGATGGGCCTGTTCCCCATGTCCACATTTCCAGAATAATGTGCCTGTTCCCTGTGTCCACTTTCCTGGAAAGATGGGTCTGTTTTCTCTGTTCACATTCCCGTAATGATGGGCCTTTTCTCCGTGTCCACCTTCCTGTAATGATGCGCCTGTTTCCCGAGTGCACATTTCCTGAATAATGGGGCCTGTTCCCCGTGTGCACATTTCATTAATAATAGGCCTGTTCCATGTGTCCACATTCCGTAATGATGGGACTGTTCTCTTAGTGCACATTTCTGGAATAATGGGCATGTTCCCCGTGTCCACATTCCTGGAATGATGGGCCTGTTCTCTATGTCCACCTTCTTGTAATGATGGGCCTGTTCCCTGTGTCCACATTCCCATAATGATGGGCCTCTTCTCCGTTTCCACATTCCCTTATTGATGGGTCTGTTCTTCGTATTCACATTTCCAGAATAATGTGCCTGTTCCCTGTGTCCACATTCCCGTAATGATGGGCCTTTTCTCTGTGTCCACATTCCTGTAAAGATGGTCCTGTTCCCCAAGTCCACATTCCCATAATGATGGGCCTGTTCCATGTGTCCACATTTCCTGAATAATGGGGCCTGTTCCCCGTTTCCACCCACATTCCAGTAATAATGGGCCTGTTCCTCGTGTCCACGTTCATGGAATAATGGTCCTGTTCACCATCTCCACATTTCCGTAATTCGGGCTTCCTCCACGTGTCCACATTCTCGAATTGATGGGTCTTTCCTTTGCATCCACATTCCCGTAAAGATTGGCCTGTTCCCCGTGTCCACATTTCCGTAATGATGGACCTCTGCCCATGTTCACATTCCCTTAATGAAGGGCCTGTTCCCCTTCTTCTCATTCCTGTAATGATGGGCCTGTTCCCCATCTCCACATTTCCAGAATAATGTGCCTGTTCCCTGTGTCTACATTCCTGCAAAGATGGGTCTGTTCTCCGTGTGCACATTTCTGTAATGATAGGCCTTTTCTCCGTGTCCACCTTCCTGAAATGCTGGGCCTGTTTCCCGAGTCCACGTTACCGGAATAATGGGTCTGTTCTCCCTGTCCACATTCCCCTAATAATGTGCCTTTTCTTTGTCCCTTTTCTCCGTAAAGATGGGCCTATTCCCTGTATCCACATTCCAGAAATAATGGGTCTGTTCCCCCTGTCCATATTCTTGTACTGATGGGTCTGTCCTTTGTGTCCACATTCGGCGAATGATGTGCCTGTACCCCATGTCCACAATCCAGTAATAACGGGCCTATTCCCTATGTCCACATTCCTGAAATGATGGGCCTGTTCCCCGTGTCCACATTTCCGGAATAATGTGCCTGTTCCCTGTGTCCACATTCCTGGAATGATGGGCCTGTTCTCTATGTCCACCTTCTTGTAATGATGGGCCTGTTCCCGGTGTCCACATTCCAGTATTGATGGATCTGTTCTTCGTATCCACATTCTGGGAATGATGGGCATGTACCCCGTGTCTACGATCCTGTAATAATGGGCCTCTTACCTATGTGCACGTTCCCGGAATAATGGTCCTGTTGCCTGTGTCCACATTCCCATAATGATGGGCCTCTTCTCCGTTTCCACATTCCCTTATTGATGGGTGTGTTCTTCGTATTCACATTTCCAGAATAATGTGCCTGTTCCCTGTGTCCACATTCCCATAATGATGGGCGTTTTCTCTGTGTCCACATTCCTGTAAAGATGGTCCTGTTCCCCAAGTCCACATTCCCTGAATAATGGGGCCTGTTTCCCGTGTCCACATTCCTGCAATGATGGGCCTGTTCCCCATGTCCACATTCCAGCAATAATGGGGCCTGTTCCCCGTTTCCACATTCCCGTAAGTATTGGCCTGTGCTCATGTCCACATTTCCTTAATGAAGGACCTGTTCCCCTTGTCCACAATCCTGTAATGATGGGCCTGTTCCCCATGTCCACATTTCTGGAATAATATGCCTGTTCCCATTGTCCACATTCCAGGAAAGATGGGTCTCTTCTCCCTGTCCTCATTCCTGTAATGATGGGCCTTTTCTCTGTGTCCAGATTCCTGTAATGATGGGCCTGTTACCCGAGTCCACATTCCTGGAATAAAGGGTTTGTTCTCCCTGTCCACATTACCATAATGATGGGCATTTTCTCTGTGTCCACCTTCATTTAATAATGGGCCTGTTGCCCAAGTCCACATTCGCTGAATACTGGGGCCTTTTTCCCGTGTGCACATTCCAGTCATAATAGTCCTGTTCCCCGTTTCCACATACCCATTTTGATGGGCCTGTTCCCCATGTCCACATTTCCAGAATAATGTCCCTGTTCCCTGTGTCCACATTCCTGGAAAGATGGGTCTGTTTTCTCGGTCCACATTCCAGTAATGATGGGCCTTTTCTCCGTCTCCTCCTTCCTGTAATGATGGGCCTCTTCCCCGTGTCCACATTCCAGTATTGGTGGATCTGTTCTTCGTATCCACATTTTGGGAATGATGGGCCTGTACCCCGTGTCCACGTTCCTGTAATAATAGGCCTGCACCCCGTGTCCACGATCCTGTAATAATAGGCCTTTTACCTATGTCCACATTCCCGGAATAATCGTCCTGTTCCCCGTGTCCACATTCCTGGAATGATGGGCCTGTTCTCTATGTCCACCTTCTTGTAATGATGGGCCTGTTGCCGGTGTCCACATTCCAGTATTGATGGATCTGTTCTTCATATCCACATTCTGGGAATGATGGACCTGTACCCCGTGTCCACGATCCTGTAATAATGGGCCTCTTACCTATGTGCACGTTCCCGGAATAATGGTCCTGTTCCCTGTGTCCACATTCCCATAATGATGGGCCTCTTCTCCGTTTCCACATTCCCTTATTGATGGGTCTGTTCTTCGTATTCACATTTCCAGAATAATGTGCCTGTTCCCGGTGTCCACATTCCCGTAATGATGGGCCTTTTCTCTGTGTCCACATTCCTGCAAAGATGGTCCTGTTCCCCAAGTCCACATTCCCACAATGATGGGCCTGTTCTATGTGTCCACATTTCCGTAATGATGGGCCTGTTCCCCGGGTCCACATTCCCTGAATAATGGGGCCTGTTCCCCGTGTGCACATTCCTGTAATGATGGGCCCCTTCACCGTGTCCACAATCCAGTATTGATGGATCTGTTCTTCGTATCCACATCCTGGGAATGATGGGCCTGTTCCCCATCTCCACACTCCTAGAATAATGGGACTGTTCCATGTGTCCACATTTCCGTAATGATGGGCCTGTTCCCCGGGTCCACATTTCCTGAATAATGGGACCTGTACCCCGTTTCCACGATCCTGTAATAATAGGCCTGTACCCCATGTCCATGATCCTGTAATAATAGGCCTTTTACCTATGTCCACATTCCAAACTGCATGAGTTTTTCAAGCTTTGTTGGGACCAAGGAAAACTGCCTCAGGATCTTCGTGATGCCACCATCATCACCCTGTACAAAAACAAAGGCGAGAAATCAGACTACTCAAACTACGGGGGAATCACGTTGCTCTCCATTGCAGGCAAAATCTTCGCTAGGATTCTACTAAATAGAATAATACCTAGTGTCGCCGAGAATATTCTCCCAGAATCACAGTGCGGCTTTCGCGCAAACAGAGGAACTACTGACATGGTCTTTGCCCTCAGACAGCTCCAAGAAAAGTGCAGAGAACAAAACAAGACTCTACATCACCTTTGTTGACCTCACCAAAGCCTTCGACACCGTGAGCAGGAAAGGGCTTTGGCAAATACTTGAGCGCATCGGATGTCCCCCAAAGTTCCTCAACATGATTATCCAACTGCACGAAAACCAACAAGGTCGGGTCAGATACAGCAATGAGCTCTCTGAACCCTTCTCCATTAACAATGGCGTGAAGCAAGGCTGTGTTCTCGCACCAATCCTCTTTTCAATCTTCTTCAGCATGATGCTGAACCAAGCCATGAAAGACGCCAACAATGAAGACGCTGTTTACATCCGGTACCGCACGGATGGCAGTCTCTTCAATCTGAGGCGCCTGCAAGCTCACACTAAGACACAAGAGAAACTTGTCCGTGAACTACTCTTTGCAGACGATGCCGCTTTAGTTGCCCATTCAGAGCCAGCTCTTCAGCGCTTGACGTCCTGCTTTGCGGAAACTGCCAAAATGTTTGGCCTGGAAGTCAGCCTGAAGAAAACTGAGGTCCTCCATCAGCCAGCTCCCCACCATGACTACCAGCCCCCCCACATCTCCATCGGGCACACAAAACTCAAAACGGTCAACCAGTTTACCTATCTCGGCTGCACCATTTCATCAGATGCAAGGATCGACAATGAGATAGACAACAGACTCGCCAAGGCAAATAGCGCCTTTGGAAGACTACACAAAAGAGTCTGGAAAAACAACCAACTGAAAAACCTCACAAAGATAAGCGTATACAGAGCCGTTGTCATACCCACACTCCTGTTCGGCTTCGAATCATGGGTCCTCTACCGGCATCACCTACAGCTCCTAGAACGCTTCCACCAGCGTTGTCTCCGCTCCATCCTCAACATCCATGGGAGCGCTTTCATCCCTAACGTCGAAGTACTCGAGATGGCAGAGGTCGACAGCATCGAGTCCACGCTGCTGAAGATCCAGCTGTGCTGGATGGGTCACGTCTCCAGAATGGAGGACCATCGCCTTCCCAAGATCGTGTTATATGGCGAGCTCTCCACTGGCCACCGTGACAGAGGTGCACCAAAGAAAAGGTACAAGGACTGCCTAAAGAAATCTCTTGGTGCCTGCCACATTGACCACCGCCAGTGGGCTGATATCGCCTCAAACTGTGCATCTTGGCGCCTCACAGTTTGGCGGGCAGCAACCTCCTTTGAAGAAGACCGCAGAGCCCACCTCACTGACAAAAGGCAAAGGAGGAAAAACCCAACACCCAACCCCAACCAACCAATTTTCCCCTGCAGCCGCTGCAACAGTGTCTGCCTGTCCCGCATCGGACTTGTCAGCCACAAACAAGCCTGCAGCTGACGTGGACTTTTACCCCCTCCATAAATCTTCGTCCGCGAAGCCAAGCCAAAGAAAAAAAAAAAGAAAAAAATTCCCAGAATAATGGTCCTATTCCCCGTATCCACATTCCAGAAACAATGGGTCTGTCCCCGATTCCACATTCCCATAATGATGGGCCTGTTCCATGTGTCCACATTTCCGTAATGATGGGCCTGTTCCCCGGGTCCACATTCCCTGAATAATGGGGCCTGTTCCCCGTTTCCACATTCCCGTAATGATGGGTCTGCCCCATGTTTACATTCGCTTAATGAAGGGTCTGTTCCCCCGTCTATATTCCTGTAATGATGGGCGTGCTCCCCATGTCCACATTTCCAGAATAATGTGCCTATTCCCTGTGTCCACATTCCTGGAAAGATGGGCCTTTTCTCCGTGTCCACTTTCCTGTAATGATGGGTCCCTTCCCCGTGTCCACATTCTCGTATTGATGTATCTGTTCTTCGCATACACATTCGGGGAATGATGGGCCTGTACCCCATGTCTACATTCCCATAATGATGGGCCTGATCCACGTGTCCACATGACTGGAATGATGGACTTGATCCCCGTGTCCACAGTCCTGTAATTATGGGCCTGTTCTCCGTGTCCACATTCCTGTAATGATGGGCCTGTTCCCCATGTCCACATTTCTGGAATAATGTGCCTGTTCCCTTTGTCCACATTCCAGGAAAGATGGGTCTCTTCTCCCTGTCCTCATTCCTGTAATGATGGGCCTTTTCTCTGTGTCCACCTTCATTTAATAATTGGCCTGTTCCCCAAGTCCACATTCCCTGACTAATGGGGCCTGTTCCCCGTGTGCACATTCCAGTCATGATAGTCCTGTTCCCTGTTTCCACATACCCATAATGATGGGCCTGTTCCCCATGTCCACATTTCCAGAATAATGTGCCTGTTCCCTGTGTCCACATTCCTGGAAAGATGGGTCTGTTTTCTCTGTCCACATTCCCGTAATGATGGGCCTTTTCGCTGTGTCCACCTTCCTGTAATGATGCGCCTGTTTCCCGAGTGCACATTCCCTGAATAATGGGGTCTGTTCCCCGTGTGCACATTTCATAAATAATAGGCCTGTTCCATGTGTCCACATTCCCGTAATGATGGGACTGTTCTCTTAGTGCACATTTCCGGAATAATGGGCATGTTCCCCGTGTCCACATTCCTGGAATGATGGGCCTGTTCTCTATGTCCACCTTCTTGTAATGATGGGCCTGTTCCCTGTGTCCACATTCCCATAATGATGGGCCTCTTCTCCATTTCCACATTCCCTTATTGATGGGTCTGTTCTTCGTATTCACATTTCCAGAATAATGTGCCTGTTCCCTGTGTCCACATTCCCGTAATGATGGGCCTTTTCTCTGTGTCCACATTCCTGCAAAGATGGTCCTGTTCCCCAAGTCCACATTCCCATAATGATGGGCCTGTTCCATGTGTCCACATTTCCTGAATAATGGGGCCTGTTCCCCATTTCCACCCACATTCCAGTAATAATGGGCCTGTTCCTCGTGTCCACGTTCATGGAATAATGGTCCTGTTCACCATCTCCACATTTCCGTAATTCGGGCTTCTTCCACGTGTCCACATTCTCGAATTGATGGGTCTTTCCTTTGCATCCACATTCCCGTAAAGATTGGCCTGTTCCCCGTGTCCACATTTCCGTAATGATGGACCTCTCCCCATGTTCACATTCCCTTAATGAAGGGCCTGTTCCCCCCTTCTCATTCCTTTCATGATGGGCCTGTTCCCCATGTCCACATTTCCAGAATAATGTGCCTGTTCCCTGTGTCTCCATTCCTGGAAAGATGGGTCTGTTCTCCGTGTGCACATTTCTGTAATGATGGGCCTTTTCTCCGTGTACACCTTCCTGAAATGCTGGGCCTGTTTCCCGAGTCCACGTTACCGGAATAATGGGTCTGTTCTCCCTGTCCACATTCCCCTAATGATGTTCCTTTTCTCTGTCCATTTTCTCCATAAAGATGGGCCTATTCCTCGTATCCACATTCCAGAAACAATGGGTCTGTTCCTTGTTTCCACATTCCCATAATGATAGGCCTGTTCCCAATGTCCACATTTCCAGAATAATAGGCCTGTTCCTCATGTCCACATTCCCGTAACGTTGGGCCTGTTCCCCACCTCCACACTCCTGGAATAATGGGCCTGTTCCCTGTATCCACATTCGCTGAATGATGGGTCTGTTCTCCCTGTCCACGTTCCCGTAATGATGGTCCTGTTCCCCGAGTCCACATTCCCTGAATAATGGGGCCTGTTCCCCGTGTCCACCCACATTCCAGTAATAATGGGCCTGTTCCTCGTGTCCACGTTCCTGGAATAATGGTCCTGTTCACCATCTCCACATTTTCGTAATGACGGGCTTCTTCCACATGTCCACATTCTCGAATTGATGGGTTTTTCATTTGCATCCACATTCCTGTAAAGATTGGCCTGTTCCACATGTCCACATTTCCGAAATGATGGACCTCTCCCCATGTTCACATTCCCTTAATGAAGGGCCTGTTCCCCCTCTTCTCATTCCTGTAATGATGGGCCTGTTCCCCATCTCCACACTCCTGGAATAATAGGCCTGTTCCCTGTGTCCTCATTCCCGGAATGATGGGTCTGTTCTCCGTGTTCACATTCCTGTAATGATCGGCCTTTTCTCCGTGTCCACCTTCCTGAAATGGTGGGCCTGTTTCCCGAGTCCACGTTACCGGAATAATGGGTCTGTTCTCCCTGTCCACATTCCCCTAATGATGTGCCTTTTCTCTGACCCTTTTCTCCGTAAAGATGGGCCTTTTCCCTGTCTCCACATTCCAGAAATAATGGGTCTGTTCCCCGTGTCCATATTCTTGTATTGATGGGTCTGTCCTTTGTGTCCACATTCGGCAAATGATGTGCCTGTACCCCATGTCCACAATCCAGTAATAACGGGCCTGTTCCCCGTGTCCACATTTCCGGAATAATGTGCCTGTTCCCTGTGTCCACATTCCTGGAATGATGGGCCTGTTCTCTATGTCCACCTTCTTGTAATGATGGGCCTGTTGCCGGTGTCCACATTCCAGTATTGATGGATCTGTTCTTCATATCCACATTCTGGGAATGATGGACCTGTACCCCGTGTCCACGATCCTGTAATAATGGGCCTCTTACCTATGTGCACGTTCCCGGAATAATGGTCCTGTTCCCTGTGTCCACATTCCCATAATAATGGGCCTCTTCTCCGTTTCCACATTCCCTTATTGATGGGTGTGTTCTTCGTATTCACATTTCCAGAATAATGTGCCTGTTCCCTGTGTCCACATTCCCGTAATGATGGGCTTTTTCTCTGTGTCCACATTCCTGTAAAGATGGTCCTGTTCCCCAAGTCCACATTCCCTGAATAATGGGTCCTGTTTCCCGTGTCCACATTCCTGCAATGATGGGCCTGTTCCCCATGTCCATATTCCAGGAATAATGGGGCCTGTTCCCCGTTTCCACATTCCCGTAAGTATTGGCCTGTGCTCATGTCCACATTTCCTTTTTTTTTAATTAATTTTTTATTTTTCACACCATAAATCACATTAGCCATGATAAACACTATTTCTTTTTCACACATATACAGTGATTTTTTCTCCCCCCACCCCCTCCTCCCAAGCCACCCCCCCACCACCCCCCTCCTCATCCATTTTAGGTATACAATCTAGGTTGCATTAAGCCAGTCAGACAATGTTGTCATTCAACAAAAATACACCAGAAATTCTACTGAGTCCATTCTTTTTTTTCCTTCTCCTTCCATCAACTTAGGTAATGTTTGTCCCCGGTAGGTTTTCGCTATTGTATTTAATGTAAGGCTCCTATACTTGTTCGAATATTTCAATATTATTTCTTAACCTATATGTTATTTTTTCTAATGGCATACATTTAAATTTGGTTATGTATTCCATTAATATTTAAAGTCATATAGTTCAGCATGGCCCTTTTATATTTTGTTTATCTTCTCTTTCCGTTTTTCCATCATTACCTTTCCTCCTTTTCCATTTCTGTTTTCTTATTTTCAACTCTTTATAAGACAACATTCCTACAACATCCAACATTTTCCTTATTCTCCTATTTCTATCTTATTTATCCCCAATCTCCCCTTCCCCTCCTGAGTTGTCCTTTATCCCTTGTCGGACAACCACATCTCCCCTCTCCATTTGGATTTGCGAATCCACTCGCAAGCGTCAACTGATTTTGCAGTGACCGCTATTTCCCCTCACCCCGCCCCCCCCCAGAAAAGATTTCACTTTTCATATGTCACAAAGGTCACTCTTTTAATTCCCTCCTTATTCTCTCTATTCCATTACCTTCCCTTATTAATTCTTGTCTATACTATCTATATTTTCCTCTAAGTACAGATACATTCACGTATGCACCTTGTCTCTATTCACTCTTATACCTCTTTACCCGCATACATATCAATCGTGATCATTTTTACTCTCATTAGCCGTCTTCATCCCTCAGTCTATTTTTGTCTTTACCCACATACATATCAATCGTGTTCATTTTAACTCTCATTACCCGTCTTCCTCCCTCAGTCTATTTTTGTAATTGTTCTGCAAATTTTCGTGCTTCTTCTGGATCCGAGAATAGTCTGTTTTGTTGTCCTGGAATAAATATTTTCAATACCGCTGGATGCTTTAGTATAAATTTATACCCTTTCTTCCATAAAATCGCCTTTGCTGTATTGAACTCTTTTCTTTAGGAGTTCAAAACTTATATCTGGATAAATGAAGATTTTTTGCCCTTTATACTCCAGTGGTTTGTTGCCCTCTCTTAATTTTTCCATTGTCTTCTCCAGTACCTTTTCTCTTGTAGTATATCTTAGGAATTTTACTACAATAGATCTTGGATGTCCACATTTCCTTAATGAAGGACCTGTTCCCCTTGTCCACAATCCTGTAATGATGGGCCTGTTCCCCATGTCCACATTTCTGGAATAATATGCCTGTTCCCTTTGTCCACATTCCAGGAAAGATGGGTCTCTTCTCCCTGTCCTCATTCCTGTAATGATGGGCCTTTTCTCTGTGTCCACCTTCCTGTAATGATGGGCCTGTTACCCGAGTTCACATTCCTGGAATAAAGGATTTGTTCTCCCTGTCCACATTACCATAATGATGGGCATTTTCTCTGTGTCCACCTTCATTTAATAATGGGCCTGTTGCCCAAGTCCACATTCCCTGAGCAATGGGGCCTTTTTCTTGTGTGCACATTCCAGTCACAATAGTCCTGTTCCCCGTTTCCACATACCCATAATGATGGGCCTGTTCCCCATGTCCACATTTCCAGAATAATGTGCCTGTTCCCTGTGTCCACATTCCTGCAATGATGGGCCTGTTCCCCATGTCCACATTCCAGGAATAATGGGGCCTGTTCCCCGTTTCCACATTCCCGTAAGTATTGGTCTGTGCTCATGTCCACATTTCCTTAATGAAGGACCTGTTCCCCTTGTCCACAATCCTGTAATGATGGGCCTGTTCCCCATGTCCACATTTCTGGAATAATATGCCTGTTCCCTTTGTCCACATTCCAGGAAAGATGGGTCTCTTCTCCCTGTCCTCATTCCTGTAATGATGGGCCTGTTACCCGAGTTCACATTCCTGGAATGAAGGGTTTGTTCTCCCTGTCCACATTACCATAATGATGGGCATTTTCTCTGTGTCCACCTTCATTTAATAATGGGCCTGTTGCCCAAGTCCACATTCCCTGAGTAATGGGGCCTTTTTCCTGTGTGCACATTCCAGTCATAATAGTCCTGTTCCCCATTTCCACATACCTATAATGATGGGCCTGTTCCCCATGTCCACATTTCCAGAATAATGTGCCTGTTCCCTGTGTCCACATTCCTGGAAAGATGGGTCTGTTCTCGGTGTGCATATTCGTGTAATGATGGGCATTTTCTCCGTGTCCACCTTCCTGAAATGGTTGGCCTGTTTCCCGAGTCCACGTTACCGGAACAATGGGTCTGTTCTCTCTGTCCACATTCTCGTAATGATGGGCCTTTTCTCTGTGTCCTCAGTCCTGTAAAGTTGGACCTATTCCCCGTATCCACATTCCAGAAATAATGGGTCTGTTCCCCGTGTCCATATTCCCATAATGATGGGCTGTTTCCCATGTCCACATTTCCGGAATAATGTGCCTGTTCCCTGTGTCCACATTCCTGGAAAGATGGGTCTGTTTTCTAGGTCCACATTCCCGTAATGATGGGCCTTTTCTCCGTCTCCACCTTCCTGTAATGATGGGTCTCTTCCCTGTGTCCACATTCCAGTATTGATGGATCTGTTCTTTGTATCCACATTCTGGGAATGATGGGCCTGTACCCCGTGTCCACGATCCTGTAATAATAGGCCTGTACCCAGTGTCCACATTCCCATAATGATGGGTCTGTTCCATGTGTCCACATTTCCGTAATGATGGGCCTGTTCCCCGGTTCCACATTCTCTGAATAATGGGGCCTGTTCCCCGGGTCCACATTCTCTGAATAATGGGACCTGTTCCCCGTTTCCACATTCCCGTAATGATGGGTCTGCCCCATGTTTATATTCGCTTAATGAAGGTTCTGTTCTCCCGTCTATATTCCTGTAATGATGGGCCTGTTCCCCATGTCCACATTTCCGGAATAATGTGCCTATTCCCTGTGTCCACATTCCTGGAAAGATGGGCCTTTTCTCTGTGTGCACTTTCCTGTAATGATGGGCCCCTTCTCCGTGACCACTTTCCTGTAATGATGGGCCCCTTCCCCGTGTCCACATTCCAGTATTGATGGATCTGTTCTTCGTATCCACATTCGGGGAATGATGGGCTTGTCCCCATCTCCACACTCCTAGAATAATGGGCCTGTTCCATGTGTCCACATTTCCGTAATGATGGGCCTGTTCCCCGGGTCCACATTCCCTGAATAATGGGGCCTGTACCCCATGTCCACGATCCTGTACTAATAGGCCTGTACCCCGTGTCCACGATCCTGTAATAATAGGCCTGTACCCCGTGTCCACGATCCTGTAATAATAGGCCTTTTACCTATGTCCACATTCCTGGAATAATGGTCCTGTTCCCCGTGTCCACATTCCCATAATGATGGGCCTGTTCCTTGTGTCCACATTTCAGTAATGATGGGCCTGTTCCCCGGGTCCACATTTCCTGAATAATGGGGCCTTTTCCCCTTGTCCACATTCCCTGAATAATGGGGCCTGTTCACCGTTTTCACATTCCTGTAATGATGGGTCTGCCCCATGTTTACATTCGCTTAATGAAGGGTCTGTTCCCCCGTCTATATTCCTGTAATGATGGGCCTGTTCCCCATGTCCACATTTCCGGAATAATGTGCCTATTCTCTGTGTCCACATTCCTGGAAAGATGGGCCTTTTCTCCCTGTCCACTTTCCTGTAATGATGGGTCCCTTCCCCGTGTCCACATTCCCGTATTGATGCGTCTGTTCTTCGCATACTCATTCGGGGAATGATGCGCCTGTACCCTGTGTCTACATTCCCATAATGATGGGCCTGATCCACGTGTCCACATGACTGGAATGATGGGCTTGATCCCCGTGTCCACAGTCCTGTAATTATGGGCCTGTTCTCCGTGTCCACATTCCTGTAATGATGGGCCTGTTCCCCATGTCCACATTTCTGGAATAATGTGCCTGTTCCCTTTGTCCACATTCCAGGAAAGATGGGTCTCTTCTCCCTGTCCTCATTCCTGCAATGATGGGCCTTTTCACTGTGTCCACCTTGATTTAATAATTGGCCTGTTCCCCAAGTCCACATTCCCTGACTAATGGGGCCTGTTTCCCGTGTGCACATTCCAGTCATGATAGTCCTGTTCCCTGTTTCCACATACCCATAATGATGGGCCTGTTCCCCATGTCCACATTTCCAGAATAATGTGCCTGTTCCCTGTGTCCACATTCCTGGAAAGATGGGTCTGTTTTCTCTGTCCACATTCCCGTAATGATGGGCCTTTTCTCCGTGTCCACCTTCCTTTAATGATGCGCCTGTTTCCCGAGTGCACATTCCCTGAATAATGGGGCCTGTTCCCCGTGTGCACATTTCATTAATAATAGGCCTGTTCCATGTGTCCACATTCCCGTAATGATGGGACTGTTCTCTTAGTGCACATTTCCGGAATAATGGGCATGTTCCCCGTGTCCACATTCCTGGAATGATGGGCCTGTTCTCTATGTCCATCTTCTTGTAATGATGGGCCTGTTCCCTGGGTCCACATTCCCATAATGATGGGCCTCTTCTCCGTTTCCACATTCCCTTATTGATGGGTCTGTTCTTCGTATTCACATTTCCAGAATAATGTGCCTGTTCCCTGTGTCCACATTCCCGTAATGATGGGCCTTTTCTCTGTGTCCACATTCCTGTAAAGATGGTCCTGTTCCCCAAGTCCACATTCCCATAATGATGGGCCTGTTCCATGTGTCCACATTTCCTGAATAATGGGGCCTGTTCCCCGTTTCCACCCACATTCCAGTAATAATGGGCCTGTTCCTCGTGTCCACGTTCATGGAATAATGGTCCTGTTCACCATCTCCACATTTCCGTAATTCGGGCTTCTTCCACGTGTCCACATTCTCGAATTGATGGGTCTTTCCTTTGCATCCACATTCCCGTAAAGATTGGCCTGTTCCCTGTGTCCACATTTCCTTAATGAAGGACCTGTTCCCCTTGTCCACAATCCTGTAATGATGGGCCTGTTCCCCATGTCCACATTTCTGGAATAATATGCCTGTTCCCTTTGTCCACATTCCAGGAAAGATGGGTCTCTTCTCCCTGTCCACCTTCCTGTAATGATGGGCCTGTTACCCGAGTCCACATTCCTGGAATAAAGGGTTTGTTCTCCCTGTCCACATTACCATAATGATGGGCATTTTCTCTGTGTCCACCTTCATTTAATAATGGGCCTGTTGCCCAAGTCCACATTCCCTGAGCAATGGCGCCTTTTTCTTGTGTGCACATTCCAGTCATAATAGTCCTGTTCCCCGTTTCCATATACCCATAATGATGGGCCTGTTCCCCATGTCCACATTTCCAGAATAATGTGCCTGTTCCCTGTGTCCACATTCCTGGAAAGATGGGTCTGTTCTCGATGTGCATATTCGTGTAATGATGGGCATTTTCTCCGTTTCCACCTTCCTGAAATGGTGGGCCTGTTTCCCGAGTCCACGTTACCGGAACAATGGGTCTGTTCTCCCTGTCCACATTCTCGTAATGATGGGCCTTTTCTCTGTGTCCTCAGTCCTGTAAAGTTGGACCTATTCCCCGTATCCACATTCTAGAAATAATGGGTCTTTTCCCCGTGTCCACATTCCCATAATGATGGGCTGTTTCCCATATCCACATTTCCGGAATAATGTGCCTGTTCCCTGTGTCCACATTCCTGGAAAGATGGGTCTGTTTTCTCGGTCCACATTCCCGTAATGATGGGCCTTTTCTCCGTCTCCACCTTCCTGTAATGATGGGCCTCTTCCCCGTGTCCACATTCCAGTATTGATGGATCTGTTCTTCGTATCCACATTCTGGGAATGATGGGCCTGTACACCGTGTCCACGGTCCTGTAATAATAGGCCTGTACCCCATGTCCACAATCCAGTAATAACGGGCCTATTCCCTATGTCCACATTCCTGAAATGATGGGCCTGTTCCCCGTGTCCACATTTCCGGAATAATGTGCCTGTTCCCTGTGTCCACATTCCTGGAATGATGGGCGTGTTCTCTATGTCCACCTTCTTGTAATGATGGGCCTGTTCCCGGTGTCCACATTCCAGTATTGATGGATCTGTTCTTCATATCCACATTCTGGGAATGATGGACCTGTACCCCGTGTCCACGATCCTGTAATAATGGGCCTCTTACCTATGTGCACGTTCCCGGAAATAATGGTCCTGTTCCCTGTGTCCACATTCCCATAATGATGGGCCTCTTCTCCGTTTCCACATTCCCTTATTGATGGGTGTGTTCTTCGTATTCACATTTCCAGAATAATGTGCCTGTTCCCGGTGTCCACATTCCCGTAATGATGGGCGTTTTCTCTGTGTACACATTCCTGTAAAGATGTTCCTGTTCCCCAAGTCCACATTCCCTGAATAATGGGGCCTGTTTCCCGTGTCCACATTCCTGCAATGATGGGCCTGTTCCCCATGTCCATATTCCAGGAATAATGGGGCCTGTTCCCCGTTTCCACATTCCCGTAAGTATTGGCCTGTGCTCATGTCCACATTTCCTTTTTTTTTTAATTAATTTTTTATTTTTCACACCATAAATCACATTAGCCATGATATACACTATTTCTTTTTCACACATATACAGTGATTTTTTCTCCCCCCACCCCCTCCTCCCAAGCCACCCCCCCACCACCCCCCTCCTCATCCATTTTAGGTATACAATCTAGGTTGCATTAAGCCAGTCAGACAATGTTGTCATTCAACAAAAATACACCAGAAATTCTACTGAGTCCATTCTTTTTTTTCCTTCTCCTTCCATCAACTTAGGTAATGTTTGTCCCCGGTAGGTTTTCGCTATTGTATTTAATGTAAGGCTCCTATACTTGTTCGAATATTTCAATATTATTTCTTAACCTATATGTTATTTTTTCTAATGGCATACATTTAAATTTGGTTATGTATTCCATTAATATTTAAAGTCATATAGTTCAGCATGGCCCTTTTATATTTTGTTTATCTTCTCTTTCCGTTTTTCCATCATTACCTTTCCTCCTTTTCCATTTCTGTTTTCTTATTTTCAACTCTTTATAAGACAACATTCCTACAACATCCAACATTTTCCTTATTCTCCTATTTCTATCTTATTTATCCCCAATCTCCCCTTCCCCTCCTGAGTTGTCCTTTATCCCTTGTCGGACAACCACATCTCCCCTCTCCATTTGGATTTGCGAATCCACTCGCAAGCGTCAACTGATTTTGCAGTGACCGCTATTTCCCCTCACCCCGCCCCCCCCAGAAAAGATTTCACTTTTCATATGTCACAAAGGTCACTCTTTTAATTCCCTCCTTATTCTCTCTATTCCATTACCTTCCCTATTAATTCTTGTCTATACTATCTATATTTTCCTCTAAGTACAGATACATTAACGTATGCACCTTGTCTCTATTCACTCTTATACCTCTTTACCCGCATACATATCAATCGTGATCATTTTTACTCTCATTAGCCGTCTTCATCCCTCAGTCTATTTTTGTCTTTACCCACATACATATCAATCGTGATCATTTTAACTCTCATTACCCGTCTTCCTCCCTCAGTCTATTTTTGTAATTGTTCTGCAAATTTTCGTGCTTCTTCTGGATCCGAGAATAGTCTGTTTTGTTGTCCTGGAATAAATATTTTCAATACCGCTGGATGCTTTAGTATAAATTTATACCCTTTCTTCCATAAAATCGCCTTTGCTGTATTAAACTCTTTTCTCTTCTTTAGGAGTTCAAAACTTATATCTGGATAAATGAAGATTTTTTGCCCTTTATACTCCAGTGGTTTGTTGCCCTCTCTTAATTTTTCCATTGTCTTCTCCAGTACCTTTTCTCTTGTAGTATATCTTAGGAATTTTACTACAATAGATCTTGGATGTCCACATTTCCTTAATGAAGGACCTGTTCCCCTTGTCCACAATCCTGTAATGATGGGCCTGTTCCCCATGTCCACATTTCTGGAATAATATGCCTGTTCCCTTTGTCCACATTCCAGGAAAGATGGGTCTCTTCTCCCTGTCCTCATTCCTGTAATGATGGGCCTTTTCTCTGTGTCCACCTTCCTGTAATGATGGGCCTGTTACCCGAGTTCACATTCCTGGAATAAAGGATTTGTTCTCCCTGTCCACATTACCATAATGATGGGCATTTTCTCTGTGTCCACCTTCATTTAATAATGGGCCTGTTGCCCAAGTCCACATTCCCTGAGCAATGGGGCCTTTTTCTTGTGTGCACATTCCAGTCATAATAGTCCTGTTCCCCGTTTCCACATACCCATAATGATGGGCCTGTTCCCCATGTCCACATTTCCAGAATAATGTGCCTGTTCCCTGTGTCCACATTCCTGCAATGATGGGCCTGTTCCCCATGTCCACATTCCAGGAATAATGGGGCCTGTTCCCCGTTTCCACATTCCCGTAAGTATTGGTCTGTGCTCATGTCCACATTTCCTTAATGAAGGACCTGTTCCCCTTGTCCACAATCCTGTAATGATGGGCCTGTTCCCCATGTCCACATTTCTGGAATAATATGCCTGTTCCCTTTGTCCACATTCCAGGAAAGATGGGTCTCTTCTCCCTGTCCTCATTCCTGTAATGATGGGCCTTTTCTCTGTGTCCACCTTCCTGTAATGATGGGCCTGTTACCCGAGTTCACATTCCTGGAATGAAGGGTTTGTTCTCCCTGTCCACATTACCATAATGATGGGCATTTTCTCTGTGTCCACCTTCATTTAATAATGGGCCTGTTGCCCAAGTTCACATTCCCTGAGTAATGGGGCCTTTTTCCCGTGTGCACATTCCAGTCATAATAGTCCTGTTCCCCGTTTCCACATACCCATAATGATGGGCCTGTTCCCCATGTCCACATTTCCAGAATAATGTGCCTGTTCCCTATGTCCACATTCCTGGAAAGATGGGTCTGTTCTCGGTGTTCATATTCCTGTAATGATGGGCATTTTCTCCGTGTCCACCTTCCTGAAATGGTTGGCCTGTTTCCCGAGTCCACGTTACCGGAACAATGGGTCTGTTCTCCCTGTCCACATTCTCGTAATGATGGGCCTTTTCTCTGTGTCCTCAGTCCTGTAAAGTTGGACCTATTCCCCGTATCCACATTCCAGAAATAATGGGTCTGTTCCCCGTGTCCATATTCCCATAATGATGGGCTGTTTCCCATGTCCACATTTCCGGAAGAATGTGCCTGTTCCCTGTGTCCACATTCCTGGAAAGATGGGTCTGTTTTCTAGGTCTACATTCCCATAATGATGGGCCTTTTCTCCGTCTCCACCTTCCTGTAATGATGGGTCTCTTCCCCGTGTCCACATTCCAGTATTGATGGATCTGTTCTTTGTATCCACATTCTGGGAATGATGGGCCTGTACCCCGTGTCCACGATCCTGTAATAATAGGCCTGTACCCCGTGTCCACATTCCCGTAATGATGGGTCTGTTCCATGTGTCCACATTTCCGTAATGATGGGCCTGTTCCCCGGGTCCACATTCTCTGAATAATGGGGCCTGTTCCCCTAGTCCACATTCCCTGAATAATGGGGCCTGTTCACCGTTTCCACATTCCCGTAATGATGGGTCTGCCCCATGTTTACATTCGCTTAATGAAGGGTCTGTTCCCCCGTCTATATTCCTGTAATGATGGGCCTGTTCCCCATGTCCACATTTCCGGAATAATGTGCCTATTCTCTGTGTCCACATTCCTGGAAAGATGGGCCTTTTCTCCCTGTCCACTTTCCTGTAATGATGGGCCCCTTCCCCGTGTCCACATTCCCGTATTGATGCGTCTGTTCTTTGCATACACATTCGGGGAATGATGCGCCTGTACCCTGTGTCTACATTCCCATATTGATGGGCCTGATCCACGTGTCCACATGACTGGAATGATGGGCTTGATCCCCGTGTCCACAGTCCTGTAATTATGGGCCTGTTCTCCGTGTCCACATTCCTGTAATGATGGGCCTGTTCCCCATGTCCACAGTCCAGGAATAATGGGGCCTGTTCCCCGTTTCCACATTCCCGTAAGCATTGGCCTGTGCTCATGTCCACATTTCCTTAATGAAGGACCTGTTCCCCTTGTCCACAATCCTGTAATGATGGGCCTGTTCCCCATTTCCACATTTCTGGAATAATATGCCTGTTCCCTTTGTCCACATTCTTTTTTTTTAAATTTTTTTATTTTTATCACTATAGATCACATTATTCAAGATATACACATTTCTCCTTTCAAATATATACAATGTCGTTTTCTCCCCCCCTCCCTCCTCCCCTCCCCCCCACCTCTCCCTCCATCCATTCAAAACTCTGAGTCCAAGATACATCAAACCCATCAAACAATGTTGTAACTCAACATTAACGAACAAAAACTTCCACTGAGTCAATTCTTTCCATTCTCTTTTCCTTCTGTCATTTTAGGTGATAGATGTCCCGGTATGTTTTCTCTATTATATTACATGTACGGCTCCCATATTTGTTCAAATAATGTTATATTATTTCTTAAATTATGTTATTTTTTCTAATGGAATACATTTATTCATTTCTATATACCATTGCTGTATTTTCAAATTATCTTCTAATTTGACATAATACATTTTTTTGCTACGGCTAGAGCTATCTTAACAAATCTTTTTTGTACACCCTCCAAATCAATTCCAAATTCTTTATTTTTTATGTTACTTAGGAGGAAGATCTCTGGGTTTTTTGGTATATTGCTTTCTGTAATTTTATTTAATATCTGGTTTAGATCTTCCCAAAATTTTTTCACCTTTTCACAAGTCCAGATTGCATGAATTGTTGTTCTTATTTCTTTTTTACAACGAAATCATCTGTCAGATACTGTTGGATCCCATTTATTTAACTTTTGAGGAGTGATATATAACCTATGTATCCAATTATATTGTATCATATGTAATCTCGTATTTATTGTATTTCTCATAGTTCCTAAACATAACCTCTCCCATGTTTCCTTTTTTATCTTTATGTTTAGATCTTGTTCCCAGTTTTGTTTAGTTTTATCATTTATTTCCTCATTCTCCTTTTCTTGTAATTTGATATACATGTTTGTTATAAATTTTTAAATTATCATTGTGTCTGTAATCAGATATTCAAAATTGCTTCCTTCTGGTAACTTCAGACTACTTCCCAATTTATCCTTTAAATAGGATTTCAATTGGTAATATGCCAGCACTGTATCTTGAGTTATATTATATTTATCCTTAATTTGTTCAAAGGATAATAATTTATTCCCTGAAAAACAATTTTCTATTCTTTTAATCCCTTTTTTCTCCCATTCTCTAAAAGACAGGTTATCTACCGTAAAAGGGATTAGCTGATTTTGCGTCAGTATTAGTTTTGATAATTGGTAGTTTGTTTTATTTCTTTCTACATGAATCTTCTTCCAAATATTAAGCAAATGGTGCAATACTGGAGAATTCCTATGTTTTACCAATTTTTCATCCCATTTATAAAATATATGTTCAGGTATCTTCTCCCCTATTTTCGTTTGTTTGGTAAAAATCTGATAGATATCTTAATTGTGCGGCTCTATAATAATTTTTAAAATTTGGCAGTTGTAAGCCTCCTTGTCTATACCATTCTGTTAATTTATCTAGTGCTATCCTCGGTTTCCCCCCTTTCCATAAAAATTTCCTTATTATTTTCTTTAACTCCTTAAAGATTTTTTCTGTCAAGTGTATTGGCAGTGCCTGAAATAGGTATTGTATCGTTGGAAAAATGTTCATTTTAATACAGTTTATCCTTCCTATTAGTGTTAATGGTAAGTCTTTCCAATGCTCTAAATCTTCCTGTATTTTTTTCATTAGTGGATAATAATTAAGTTTATATAGATGGCTGAGGTTTCTATTTATTTGTATACCTAGGTATCGTATTGTTTGCATTTGCCATCTAAACGGTGATTCTTTCTTGAATTTTGAGAAATCCGCATTATTCATTGGCATTGCTTCACTTTTATTTGCATTAATCTTGTATCCCGACACTTCTCCATACTCCTTCAATTTCTTATGTCATTCTTTTATTGATGTTTCTGGTTCCATTAGGTATACTATAACATCATCTGCAAATAAACTGATTTTGTATTCCTTGCCTTTTATTTTTATCCCTTTTATTTTATTTTCTGTTCTTATCAGTTCTGCAAGTGGTTCTATGGCTAACGCGAACAATAAGGGCGATAGTGGGCATCCCTGTCTTGTTGATCTGCTTAAGTTAAAATGTTTTGATACATATCCATTTACTGTCACTCTTGCCAATGGCCCCTTATATAATGCTTTAATCCAATTAATATATTTCTCTGGTAAACTAAATTTTTGTAGTACCTTGAATAAATAATTCCATTCTACTCTGTCGAAGGCCTTCTCTGCGTCTAAAGCAACCGCTACTGTTGGAGTTTTATTTCCTTCTACTGCATGAATTAAGTTAATAAACTTACAAATATTATCTGTTGTTCGTCTTTTTTTTAATGAATCCAGTTTGGTCTAGACTTACTATTTTTGGTACATAATCAGCTAATCTGTTTGCTAATAATTTAGCTATTATCTTGTAATCTGTGTTAAGTAGAGATATTGGTCGATATGATGCTGGTGCAAGTGGATCTTTCCCTGCCTTTGGTATTACTGTAATTATTGCTGTTTTGCACGAATCTGGTAAGCTTTGTGTTTTATCAATCTGGTTGATTACTTCCAGGAGGGGAGGAATTAATAAATCTTTAAATGTTTTATAGAATTCTATTGGGAGACCATCCTCTCCTGGTGTTTTATTATTCGGCAGATTTTTTATTGTCTCTTGTATTTCTACTATTTCAAATGGTTCTATTAATTTATTTTGTTCCTCTGTTTGTAATTTCGGTAGTTCAATTTTAGTTAAGAATTCATCTATTTTGCCTTCTTTCCCTTCGTTTTCAGTTTGGTATAATTGTTCGTAGAATTCTCTGAAATTTTCATTAATTTCCGTTGGATTATATGTGATCTGTTTGTCTTTTTTCCTTGATGCCAATACCATTCTTTTAGTTTGTTCTGTCTTAAGCTGCCACGCTAGAATTTTGTGCGTTTTTTCTCCTAGTTCGTAATATTTCTGCTTTGTCTTCATTATATTTTTCTCCACCTTATATGTTTGAAATGTTTCATATTTTATTTTTTTATCTACCAATTCCCTTCTTTTAGTAGTGTCTTCCTTCCTTGCTAATTCTTTCTCTATATCTGCTATTTCCTTTTCCAACTGTTCTGTTTCCTGATTATAATCCTTCTTCATCTTAGTTACGTAACTTATTATTTGCCCTCTGATGAACGCTTTCATTGCGTCCCATAATATAAACTTATCCTTCACTGATTCCGTATTTATTTCAAAATACATTTTAATTTGTCTTTCTATGAATTCTCTAAAATCCTGTCTTCTAAGTAGCATGGGGTTTAATCTCCATCTATACATTTTTAGAGGGATATCCTCGAACTCTATTGTCAATATCAAGGGTGAATGGTCTGATAATATTCTAGCTTTATATTCTGTTTTCCTAACTCTATCTTGTATACAAGCTGATAACAGGAATAAATCTATTCTTGAATATGTTTTATGTCTATCTGAATAATATGAATATTCCTTTTCCTTTGGGTGTTGTTTCCTCCATATATCCAAAAGTTGCATTTCTTGCATCTATTTAATTATAAATTTGGTTACTTTACTCTTTCTGTTAATTTTTTTCCCGGTTTTATCTATGTTTGAATCCAAATTGAGATTGAAATCCCCTCCTATTAATATATTCCCTTGCGTATCTGCTATCTTCAGAAAAATATCCTGCATAAATTTTTGATCTTCTTCATTAGGCGAATATATATTAAGTAAATTCCAAATCTCCGAATATATCTGACATTTTATCATTACATATCTTCCTGCTGGATCTATTATTTCCTCTTCTATTTTAATTGGTATATTTTTACTGATTAATATAGCCACTCCTCTAGCTTTTGAGTTATATGACGCTGCCGTTACATGTCCTATCCAATCTCTCTTTAATTTCTTGTGCTCCACTTCAGTTAAGTGTGTTTCTTGCACAAATGCAATTTCAATTTTTTCTTTTTTCAGTAAATTTAGCAGTTTCTTCCTTTTGATTTGGTTATGTATTCCATTAATATTTAAAGTTATATAGTTTAATGTAGCCATTTTATACTTTGTTTATCTTTCCCTTCCATTTCCTCATCATCACCTTTCCTTCTCATCCATTTCTGCTTCCTTTCTTTGAACAGTTTATAAGACAACATTTTTAACACATCAAACATTCCCCTTATTCTCCTACCTAATATTTCTTTAACCCCATTGTCCCTTCCCCTTCCTGAGTTGCCCATTATCCCTTGTCGGGCAACCACATCTCCCCTCTCCATTTGGATTTGCGAATTCACTCGCAAGCGTTAACTGATTTTGCAGTGACTGTAATTTCTCCCTACCCAGCACCCCCCAGAAAAGATTTCAATTTTTATATACAACAAAGGTCACTCTCTAAATTCCCTCTTTACTCCTCTCTTCCCCTTTTTTTCCCTCATTAATTCTTCTCTATACACTATATATTTTCTTTTAAATGCACGTACACTTATGTAATATATGTATTATATATGTATATAGTCCTATACACACGTCTTTTTAGTTCGCAGTCTTTTGTACTCTCGTTACACGTCTTCATCTCTCAGTCTATTTTGTAATTGTTCTGCAAATTTTCGTGCTTCCTCTGGATCCGAGAATAGTCTGTTTTGCTGTCCTGGAATAAATATTTTCAATACCGCTGGATGCTTTAGTATAAATTTATACCCTTTCTTCCATAAAATCGCCTTTGCTGTATTGAACTCCTTTCTCTTCTTCAGGAGTTCAAAACTTATATCTGGATAAATAAAGATTTTTCGCCCTTTGTACTCCAGTGGTTTGTTGTCCTCTCTTACTTTCTCCATTGTTTTCTCCAGTATCTTTTCTCTTGTAGTATATCTTAGGAATTTTACTAAAATGGATCTTGGCTTTTGTTGTGGTTGTGGTTTAAAGGCTAATGCTCTATGTGCCCTTTCTATTTCCATTTCTTGCTGTAGTTCTGGACATCCTAGGATCCTGGGGATCCGATCTTTTATAAGCTCTCTCATATTCTTGCCTTCTTCATCTTCCTTAAGGCCCACTATCTTGATATTATTTCTTCTGTTATAATTTTCCATTATATCTATTTTCTGAGCTAACAGCTCTTGTGTCTTTTTAACTTTTTTATTAGATTCTTCTAATTTCTTTTTTAAGTCCTCTACCTCCATTTCTACTGCTGCTTCTCGTTCTTCCACCTTGTCCATTCTTTTTCCTATTTCTGATATGGTCATATCTATTTTATTCACTTTCTCTTCTGTACTGTTTATTCTTCTTCTTAAATCACTAAATTCTTGTGCTTGCCATTCTTTAAATGAATCCATGTATTCTTTAATAAGAGAAAATATATCCATTTTCTTGCCTTTCCCTTCTTCTTCCATTTCACTGTACTCTTCCTCTTCCTCTTCTTCTTCCTCTGGGTTGGCCATCTGTTGTTTCTTTGTTTTCTTTTTCTTCTCTTCTTTCTTGTTTTCGTTGTCTTCTAGGTTCTCCTCTTGCTGCTGCTGTTCTGTAGCTGTCATTGCCGGCTGTGGAGATCGACTCCCCAGCTGGTCGCCCCTCCGGTCGGTGTGTTTTTTTGCATGCGCGGTTGCGCACTTTTACTCGGCTCAGCGAGCCATTTTTGTAGTCCACTTTCTACCGACCTGAGGGAGCGGGCTTCTCTCTCCACCGCGGGCCTCTTCGAACAGGTAAGGCCTTCTCCTTCTTCTTCCGTTGTCTTCTCTTCCTCTCTTCTGACCGTTGGTTTCGACTTTTCTTTTTTCGTCGCCATCTTCTTTCCACCTTTATATTCACTTTACTTTAATTTTTATTTTTGTGCCTTTGTGCTTTCCTTTATTTTTTTCAACTTTTCTGGAGAGGGCTGGAGTTCACCGTCCGGCCACTACTCCATCACGTGACTTCCGCCCCCTTTGTCCACATTCCAGGAAAAATGGGTCTCTTCTCCCTGTCCTCATTCCTGTAATGATGGGCCTTTTCTCTGTGTCCACCTTCCTGTAATGATGGGCCTGTTACCCGAGTTCACATTCCTGGAATAAAGGGTTTGTTCTCCCTGTCCACATTAACATAATGATGGGCATTTTCTCTGTGTCCACCTTCATTTAATAATGGGCCTGTTGCCCAAGTCCACATTCCATGAGTAATGGGGCCTTTTTCCCGTGTGCACATTCCAGTCATAATAGTCCTGTTCCCCGTTTCCACATACCCATAACAATGGGCCTGTTCCCCATGTCCACATTTCCAGAATAATGTGCCTGTTCCCTGTGTCCACATTCCTGGAAAGATGGGTCTGTTTTCTCTGTCCACATTCCCGTAATGATGGGCCTTTTCTTCGTGTCCACTTTCCTGTAATGATGGGCCTGTTCCCCGAGTCAATATTCCCGGAATAATGGGCCTCTTCCCTGTGTCCACATTCCCGGAATAATGGGCCTGTTCACCTTCTCCACATTCCCGTAATGATGGGTCTTTTTCCGTGTCTACATTCCTGTTATGATGGGCCTGTTCCCCATCTCCACACTCCTAGAATAATGGGCCTGTTCCATGTGTCCCCATTTCCATAATGATGGGCCTGTTCCCCGGGTCCACATTCCCTGAATAATGGGGCCTGTTCCCCGTGTCCACATTGCTGTTATGATAGGCCTGTTCCCCATCTCCACACTCTTGGAATAATGGGCCCGTTCCCTATGTCCACATTCCCTGAATAATGGGGCCTGTTCCCCGTTTCCACTTTCCCGTAATGATGGGTCTGCCCCATGTTCACATTCCCTTAATGAAGGGCCTGTTTCCCCGTCTATATTCCTGTAATAATGGGCCTTTTCCCCATGTCCACATTTCCGGAATAATGTGTCTATCCCTGTGTCCACTTTCCTGGAAAGATGGGCCTGTTTCCCGAGTCCACATTACCGGAACAATGGTTCTGTTATCCCTGTCCACATTCCCGTAATGATGGGCCTTTTCTCTGTGTCCACAGTGCTGTAAAGTTGGGCCTATTCCCCGTATCCACATTCCAGAAACAATGGATCTGTTCCCCGTTTCCACATTCCCATAATGATAGGGCTGTTCCCCATGTCCACATTTCCAGAATAATCTGCTTATTCCCTGTGTCCACATTCGAGGAATAATGGGCCAATTCCCCGTTTCCACATTTCCAGAACAATGGGCTTGTTCCCCGTCACTTCATTCATTTAATGATGGGCCTGTTCTCCACCTCCACATTCCTGTAATGATGTGTCTTTTTCCGTGTCTGCATTCCAATAATGTAGGGCCTGTTCCCCGTGTCCACATTCCTGTCAAGTGATGGGTCTGTTCTTCGCATCCACATTTGCGGATTGATGGGCCTATACCCCATTTCCTTTCCTGGAATGATGGACTTGTTCCCCGTATCCACATTCCCGTAATTATGGGCCTGATCTCCGTGTCCACATTCCTGTTATGATGGGCCTGTTCCCCATGTCCACATTCCCAGAATAATGGGGAATGTTCCCTGTTTCCACATTGCCATAATGATTGGCCTGCCCCATGTTCACATTCCCTTAATGAAGGGCCTGTTCCCCCGTCCACATTCCTGTAATGATGGGCCTGTTCCCCATGTGCACATTTCTGGAATAATGCGCCTGTTTCCCGTGTCCACATTCCTGGAAAGATGAAGCATTTCTCTCTGTCCACATTCCCGTACTGATGGGCATTTATTCCGTGTCCATCTTCCTGTAATGATGGGCCTGTTCTCCGAGTGCACATTCCCTGAATAATGGGACCTGTTACCCGTGTACACATTTCAGTAATAATTGGCCTGTTCCCCTTGTCGACATTCCAGGAATAATGGTCCTGTTCGCCATCTCTACATTCCCATGATGATGGGCCTGTTCCCCGTGTCCACATTCACAAATTGATCGGCGTCTTACCCGTGTCCACATTCCTGTATTGATGGGTTTGTTCTTCGTGTCCACATTCTGCGAATGATGGGCCTGTACCCCGTGTCCACATTCCCGAATTAACGGCCTCTTACCCGTGTCCATATTCCTGTATTGATGGGTCTGTTCTTCATGTCCACATTCTGCGAATAATGGGCCTATACCCTGTGTCTACATTCCCATAATGATCGGCCTGTTCCCCACGATCTCATTGCCGTAATGATGCGCCTGTTCCACTTGTCCACATTCCCAAATTGATAGGCCTCTTACCTGTGTCCACATTCCTGTATTGATGGGTCTGTTCTTCGTGTCCACATTCGGCGAATGATGTGCCTGTACCCCATATCTACAATCCAGTAATAACGGGTCTCTAGCCTATGTCCACATTCCTGTAATGATGGGCCTTTTCCCCATGTCCACATTTCCGTAATAATGTGCCTGTTCCCTGTGTCCCCATTCCTGGAAAGATGGGTATGTTCTCCGTGTCCACATTCCTGTAATGATGGGCCTTTTCTCCGTGTCCACCTTCCTGAAATGGTGGGCCTGCTTCCCGAGTCCACGTTACCGGAATAATGGGTATGTTCACCCTGTCCACATTCCCGTAATAATGGGCCTTTTGTCTGTGTCCACCTTCCTGTAATGATGGGCCTGTTCCCCGAGTCCACATTCCATGAATAAGGGGCCTGTTTCCTGTGTGCACATTTCAGTAATAATAGCCCTGTTCCCCGTGTGAACGTTCCAGGAATAATGGTCCTGTTCTCCATGTCCATATTCCTGTAATGATGGGCCTGTTCGACGAGTCCACTTTCCCTGAATAATGGGGCCTGTTCCCCGTGTCCACCCACATTCCAGTAATAATGGGCCTGTTCCTCGTGTCCACGTTCCCAGAAAAATGGTCCTGTTCACCATCTCGACATTCCCATAATGACGGGCTTCTTCCACGTGTCCACATTCCCGAATTGATGGGTCTTTCCTTAGCATCCACATTCCCGTAAAGATTGGCCTGTTGCCCGTGTCCACATTCCCGTAATGTTGGACCTGTCCCCATGTTCACATTCCCTTAATGAAGGGCCTGTTCCCCCGTCCACATTCCTGTAATGATGGGCCTGTTCCCCATGTGCACATTTCTGGAATAATGCGCCTGTTTCCCGTGTCCACATTCCTGGAAAGATGGAGCATTTTCTCTGTCCACATTCCCGTACTGATGGGCATTTTGTCCGTGTCCATCTTCCTGTAATGATGGGCCTGTTCTCCGAGTGCACAGTCCCTGAATAATGGGACCTGTTACCCGTGTACACATTTCAGTAATAATTGGCCTGTTCCCCTTGTCGACATTCCAGGAATAATGGTCCTGTTCGCCATCTCTACATTCCCATAATGATGGGCCTGTTCCCCGTGTCCACATTCACAAATTGATCGGCCTCTTATCCGTGTCCACATTCCTGTATTGATGGGTCTGTTCTTCGTGTCCACATTCTGCGAATGATGGGCCTGTACCCCGTGTCCACATTTCCGAATTAACGGCCTCTTACCCGTGTCCACATTCTGCAAATGATGGGCCTGTACCCCGTGTCCACATTTCCGAATTAACGGCCTCTTACCCGTGTCCACATTCCTGTATTGATGGGTCTGTTCTTCGTGTCCACATTCGGCGAATGATGTGCCTGTACCCCATATCCACAATCCAGTAATAACGGGTCTGTAGCCTATGTCCACATTCCTGTAATGATGGGCCTGTTCCCCATGTCCACATTTCTGGAAAGATGGGTGTGTTCTCCCTGTCCACATTCCCGTAATGATGGGCCTTTTGTCCGTGTCAACTTTCCTGTAATGATGGGCCTGTTGTCCGAGTGAACATTCCCTGAATAATGGGGCCTATTCCTCGTTTGCACATTTCAGTAATAATTGGCCTGTTCCACGTGTCCACGTTCCCGGAATAATGGTCCTGTTCCCCATCTCCACATTCTCATAATGATGGGCCTGTTCACCGTGTCCACATTTCCGGAATAATGTGCCTGTTCCCCGTATCCACATTCCTGTAATTATGGGCCTGATCTCCGTGTCCACATTCCTGTTTTGATGGGCCTGTTCCCCATGTCCTCATTCCCAGAATAATGGGGAATGTTCCTTGTTTCCACTTTCCCATAATGATGGGCCTGCCCCATGTTCACATTCCGTTAATGAAGGGCCTGTTCCCTTGTCCACATTCCTGTAATGATGGGCCTGTTCCCCATGTGCACATTTCTGGAATAATGCACCTGGTCCCTGTGTCCACATTCCTGGAAAGATGGGGCATTTCTCTCTGTCCACATTCCCGTAATCATGGGCATTTTCTCCGTGTCCATCTTCCTGTAATGATGGGCCTGTTCCCCGAGTCCACATTCCATGAATAAGGGGCCTTTTTCCTGTGTGCACATTTCAGTAATAATAGGCCTGTTCCCCGTGTGAAAGTTCCAGGAATAATGGTCCTGTTCTCCATGTCCATATTCCTGTAATGATGGGCCTGTTTCCCGTTTCTTCATTCCCGTTAATATGGGCCTGTCCCCATGTCCACCTTCCCGTAATGATGGGCATGTTCTCTTCGTGCACATTTCAGGAATAATGGGCATGTTCCCTGTGTCCACATTCCTGTAAAGATGGGCCTGCTCCCCATCTCCACACTCCTGGAATAATGGGCCTGTTACCTGTGTCCATATTTTCAGAATTATGGGTCTGTTCTCCATGTCCACATTCTCGGAACGATGGGACTGTTCCTCCTGTCCACATTCCCGTAATGATGGGCCTGATCCCCATCTCCACACTACTGGAATAATGGGCGTGTTCCCTGTGTCCACATCCCCAGAATGATGGGTCTGTTCTCCCTGTCCACATTCCTGTAATGATGGGCCTTTTCTCCGTGTCCACATTCCTGTAATGATGGGCCTTTTCTCCGTGTCCACATTCCTGTAATGATGGTCCTGTTCGACGAGTCCACTTTCCCTGAATAATGGGGCCTGTTCCCCGTGTCCACCCACATTCCAGTAATAATGGGCCTGTTCCTCGTGTCCACGTTCCCAGAAAAATGGTCCTGTTCACCATCTCGACATTCCCATAATGACGGGCTTCTTCCACGTGTCCACATTCCCGAATTGATGGGTCTTTCCTTAGCATCCACATTCCCGTAATGATTGGCCTGTTGCCCGTGTCCACATTCCCGTAATGTTGGACCTGTCCCCATGTTCACATTCCCTTAATGAATGGCCAGTTCCCCCTCTTCTCATTCCTGTTATGATGGGCCTGTTCCCCATGTCCACATTCCCAGAATAATGGGGAATGTTCCCTGTTTCCACATTGCCATAATGATGGGCCTGCCCCATGTTCACATTCCCTTAATGAAGGGCCTGTTCCCCCGTCCACATTCCTGTAATGATGGGCCTGTTCCCCATGTGCACATTTCTGGAATAATGCGCCTGTTTCCCGTGTCCACATTCCTGGAAAGATGGAGCATTTTCTCTGTCCACATTCCCGTACTGATGGGCATTTTGTCCGTGTCCATCTTCCTGTAATGATGGGCCTGTTCTCCGAGTGCACAGTCCCTGAATAATGGGACCTGTTACCCGTGTACACATTTCAGTAATAATTGGCCTGTTCCCCTTGTCGACATTCCAGGAATAATGGTCCTGTTCGCCATCTCTACATTCCCATAATGATGGGCCTGTTCCCCGTGTCCACATTCACAAATTGATCGGCCTCTTACCCGTGTCCACATTCCTGTATTGATGGGTCTGTTCTTCGTGTCCACATTCTGCGAATAATGGGCCTGTTCCTCGTGTCCACGTTCCCATAATGATCGGCCTGTTCCCCGCGATCTCATTGCCGTAATGATGCGCCTGTTCCCCTTGTCCACATTCCCAAATTGATCGGCCTCTTACCCGTGTCCACATTCCTGGAAAGATGGGTCTGTTCTCCCTGTCCACATTCCCGTAATGATGGGCCTTTTGTCCGTGTCAACCATCCTGTAATGATGGGCCTGTTATCCGAGTGAACATTCCCTGAATAATGGGGCCTATTCCTCGTTTGCACATTTCAGTAATAATTGGCCTGTTCCACGTGTCCACGTTCCAGGAATAATGGTCCTGTTCCCCATCTTCACGTTCCCATAATGATGGGCCTGTTCACCGTGTCCACATTTCCGGAATAATGTGCCTGTTCCCCGTGTCCACATTCCTGTAATTATGGGCCTGATCTCCGTGTCCACATTCCTATTTTGATGGGCCTGTTCCCCATGTCCTCATTCCCAGAATAATGGGGAATGTTCCTTGTTTCCACTTTCCCATAATGATGAGCCAGCCCCATGTTCACATTCCGTTAATGAAGGGCCTGTTCCCCTGTCCACATTCCTGTAATGATGGGCCTGTTCCCCATGTGCACATTTCTGGAATAATGCGCCTGTTCCCTGTGTCCACATTACTGGAAAGATGGGGTATTTCTCTATGTCCACATTCCCGTAATCATGGGCGTTTTCTCCTTGTCCATCTTCCTGTAATGATGGGCCTGTTCTCCGAGTGCACATTCCCTGAATAATGGGGCCTGTTACCCGTGTACACATTTCAGTAATAATTGGCCTGTTCCCCTTGTCAACATTCCAGGAATAATGGTCCTGTTCGCCATCTCTACATTCCCATAATGATGGGCCTGTTCCCCGTGTCCACATTCCCATCATGATGGACCTGTTCCCCGTGATCTCAGTGGCGTAATGATGCGCCTGTTCCCTGTGTCCACATTCCCAAATTGATCGGCCTCTTACCCGTGTCCACATTCCTGGAAAGATGGGTCTGTTCTCCCTGTCCACATTCCCGTAATGATGGGCCTTTTATCCGTGTCAACTGCCCTGTAATGATGGGCCTGTTACCCGAGTGAACATTCCCTGAATAATGGGGCCTATTCCTCGTTTGCACATTTCAGTAATAATTGGCCTGTTCCACGTGTCCACGTTGCAGGAATAATGGTCCTGTTCCCCATCTTCACATTCCCATAATGGTGGGCCTGTTCACCGTGTCCACATTTCCGGAATAATGTGCCTGTTCCCCATGTCCACATTCCTGTAATTATGGGCCTGATCTCCGTGTCCACATTCCTATTTTGATGGGCCTGTTCCCCATGTCCTCATTCCCAGAATAATGGGGATTGTTCCTTGTTTCCACTTTCCCATAATGATGGGCCAGCCCCATGTTCACATTCCGTTAATGAAGGGCCTGTTCCCCTGTCCACATTCCTGTAATGATGGGCCTGTTCCCCATGTGCACATTTCTGGAATAATGCGCCTGTTCCCTGTGTCCACATTACTGGAAAGATGGGGTATTTTCTCTGTCCACATTCCCGTAATCATGGGCGTTTTCTCCGTGTCCATCTTCCTGTAATGATGGGCCTGTTCTCCGAGTGCACATTCCCTGAATAATGGGGCCTGTTACCCGTGTACACATTTCAGTAATAATTGGCCTGTTTCCCTTGTCAACATTCCAGGAATAATGGTCCTGTTCGCCATCTCTACATTCCCATAATAATGGGCCTGTTCCCCGTGTCCACATTCCCATCATGATGGACCTGTTCCCCGTGATCTCAGTGGCGTAATGATGCGCCTGTTCCCTGTGTCCACATTCCCAATTTTTTTTTTGTATATAAATTTTTTTATTTTTCACACCGTAAATCACAATAGCCATGATATACACTTTTTCTTTTCCACACATTTACAGTGATTTTTTCTCCCCTCCCCCTCCCTCCTCCCAAGCCACCCCCCCACCCCCCCCCTCTCATCCATTTTAGGTATACAATCTAGGTTGCATTAATTCAGTCAGACAATGTTGTCATTCAACAAAAATACACCAGAAATTCTACTGAGTCCATTCTTTTCTTTTCTTCTCCTTCCATCAACTTAGGTAATGTTTGTTCCCGGTAGGTTTTTGCTATTGTATTTAATGTAAGGCTCCCATATTTGTTCGAATATTTCAATATTATTTCTTAAACTATATGTTATTTTTTCTAATGGAATACATTTATTCATTTCTATATACCATTGTTGTATTTTCAAATTATCTTCCAATTTCCAGGTTGACATAATACATTTTTTTGCTACGGCTAGGGCTATCTTGACAAATCTTTTTTGTGCATCTTCCAAGTCAATTCCAAATTCTTTATTTTTTATGTTACTTCGGAGAAAGATCTCTGGATTCTTTGGTATATTGTTTTCTGTTATTTTATTTAATATCTGATTGAGATCATCCCAAAATTTTTCTACTCTCTCACATGTCCAGATTGCATGAATTGTTGTTCCCCTTTCTTTTTTACATCGAAAACATCTATCAGATACTGTTGGGTCCCATTTATTTAACTTTTGCGGTGTAATGTATAGTCTGTGTAACCAATTATATTGTATCATACGCAGCCTCGTATTTATTGTATTTCTCATCGTTCCAGAACATAATTTCTCCCATGTTTCCTTTTTTATCTTTATATTTAAATCTTGTTCCCATTTTTGTTTAGTTTTACCATTTGTTTCCTCATTCTCCTTTTCTTGCAGTTTGATATACATATTTGTTATAAATCTTTTGATTAACATTGTATCTGTAATCACATATTCAAGGTTACTTCCCTCTGGTAAACTCAAATTGCTTCCTAATTTATCTTTCAAGTAGGATCTCAGTTGGTAATATGCCAGCGCTGTATCTCCAGTTATATTGTACTTATCTCTCATTTGTTCAAAGGATAAGAATCTACTTCCTGAAAAACAATTTTCTATTCTTTTAATCCCTTTTTTTTCCCATTTTCTAAAGGAAAGGTTGTCTATTGTAAAAGGGAGTAGCTTATTTTGCGTCAATATTAGTTTTGGTATTTGATAATTTATTTTATTTCTTTCTACATGAATCTTCTTCCATATATTGAGGAGATGGTGTAATACTGGAGAAGTTCTATGTTGTACCAATTTTTCGTCCCATTTATATAATATGTGTTCAGGTATCTTTTCCCCTATTTTATCTAATTCTAGTCTCGTCCAGTCTGGTTTTTCCCTTGTTTGATAAAAATCTGATAGGTACCTTAATTGTGCGGCTCTATAATAATTTTTGAAGTTTGGCAATTGTAAGCCTCCTTGTTTATACCATTCTGTTAATTTATCTAGTGCTATCCTCGGTTTCCCCCCTCTCCATAAAAATCTCCTTATTATTTTCTTTAACTCTTTGAAGAATTTTTCTATCAGTTGTATTGGCAATGCCTGAAATAAGTATAGTATCCTTGGAAAAATGTTCATTTTAATACAGTTTATCCTTCCTATCAGTGTTAGTGGTAGCTCTTTCCAATGCTCTAAATCGTCCTGTAATTTTTTCATTAGCGGATTGTAATTGAGTTTATATAATTGGCCTAGATTTTTGTTTATTTGCACACCTAGGTATCTTATTGCCTGCATTTGCCATCTGAATGGGGATTCCTCCTTAAATTTTGAGAAATCCACGTTATTCATAGGCATTGCTTCACTTTTATTTACGTTTATCTTGTATCCCGACACTTCTCCATATTCCTTCAATTTCTTATATAGTTCTTTTATTGATAGTTCTGGTTCTGTTAAGTACACTATCACATCATCCGCAAATAGACTGATTTTATATTCCCTGTCTTTTATTTTTATTCCTTTTATATTATTATCTATTCTTATCGATTCTGCTAGTGGTTCTATAGCTAGCGCAAACAATAATGGTGATAGTGGGCATCCCTGCCGCGTTGACCTGCTTAAGTTAAATTGCTTTGATACATGTCCATTTACTGTCACTTTCGCTAACGGTCCCTCATATAATGCTTTAATCCAATTAATATACTTCTCCGGTAAACTGAATTTTTGCAATACTTTGAACAAGTAATTCCATTCTACTATGTCGAAGGCCTTCTCTGCGTCTAAAGCAACTGCTACTGCCGGTGCTTTATTTCCTTCTACTGCATGAATTAAGTTAATAAATTTACAAATATTGTCTGTTGTGCGTCTTTTTTTGATAAATCCAGTTTGGTCTAAATTTACCATTTTCGGTACCTGTTCTGCTAATCTGTTTGCTAATAGTTTAGCTATTATCTTATAATCTGTGTTTAGCAGCGATATTGGTCTATATGACGCTGGTGAGAGTGGATCTTTCCCTTGTTTTAGTATCACTGTAATTATTGCTGTTTTACATGAATCTGGTAAGTTTTGTGTCTCATCAATCTGGTTGATTACATCCAGGAGGGGCGGTATTATTAGATCTTTAAATGTTTTGTAGAATTCTATTGGGAGTGCATCCTCTCCTGGTGTCTTATTATTTGGTAAATTTTTTTATTATCTCTTGTATTTCTACTGTTCCAAATGGTTCTGTTAATTTATTTTGTTCCTCTATTTGTAGTTTTGGTAGTTCAATTTTAGTCAGAAATTCATCTATTTTCCCTTCTTTCCCTTTGTTTTCAGTTCGGTATAATTGTTCATAGAATTCTCTGAAGTTTTCCTTAATTTCTTTTGGATTATATGTAATTTGTTTATCTTTTTTCCTTGTTGCCAATACCATTTTCTTAGTTTGCTCTGTCTTAAGCTGCCATGCTAAGATTTTGTGTGTTTTTTCACCTAGTTCATAATATTTCTGTTTTGTCTTCATTATATTCTTCTCCACCTTATATGTTTGTAATGTGTCATATTTTATTTTTTTATCCGCCAATTCTCTTCTTTTGGTTGTATCTTCCTTTATTGCTAATTTTTTTTCTATGTTTATTATTTCCCTTTCCAACTGCTCTGTTTCCTGATTATAGTCCTTCTTCATCTTGGTTGCATAACTTATTATTTGTCCTCTAATGAATGCTTTCATTGCGTCCCATAGTATAAACTTATCTTCCACTGATTCCGTATTTACTTCAAAGTACATTTTTAATTGTTTTTCAATAAATTCTCTAAAATCCTGTCTTTTAAGTAGCATGGGGTTTAATCTCCATCTATACATTCTTGGAGGGATGTCCTCTAGCTCTATTGCCAATAACAGGGGTGAGTGGTCCGATAATAGTCTAGCTTTATATTCCGTTTTCCTAACTCTCCCTTGAATGTGGGCTGATAACAGGAATAGGTCTATCCTTGAGTATGTTTTATGTCTAGTCGAGTAGTATGAGTATTCCTTTTCCTTTGGGTTTTGTTTCCTCCATATGTCCACAAGTTTCATTTCTTGCATTGATGTAATTATAAATTTGGTTACTTTGTTCTTCCTGTTAATTTTTTTCCCCGTTTTATCCATATTTGGATCCAAATTCAGATTGAAATCCCCTCCTATTAGTATGTTCCCTTGCGTATTAGCTACCTTCAAAAAGATATCTTGCATAAACTTTTGATCTTCTTCGTTAGGTGAATATATATTAAGTAGATTCCAAAGCTCCGAATATATCTGACATTTTATCATAACATATCTCCCTGCTGGATCTATTATTTCCTCTTCTATTTTAAATGGCACATTTTTGCTAATTAATATAGCCACTCCTCTTGCTTTTGAATTATACGATGCTGCTGTTACATGTCCTACCCAATCTCTCTTTAATTTCTTGTGCTCCAATTCAGTTAAGTGTGTTTCTTGGACAAATGCTATATCTATTTTCTCCTTTTTCAGTAAATTTAGTAGTTTCTTCCTTTTAATTTGGTTATGTATTCCATTAATATTTAGAGTCATATAGTTCAGCGTAGCCATTTTATATTTTGTTTATCTTCTCTTTCCGTTTTTCCATCATTACCCTTCCTCCTTTTCCATTTCTGTTTTCTTATTTTCAACTCTTTACCAGACAACATTCCTACAACATCCAACATTTTCCTTATTCTCCTATTTCTATCTTCTTTATCCCCAATCTCCCCTTCTCCTCCTGAGTTGTCCTTTATCCCTTGTCGGACAACCACATCTCCCCTCTCCATTTGGATTTGCGAATCCACTCGCAAGCGTCAACTGATTTTGCAGTGACCGCTCTTTTCCCCCACCCAGCCCCCCCAGAAAAGATTTCACTTTTTATATGTCACAAAGGTCACTCTTTTAATTCCCTCCTTATTCTCTCTATTCCATTACCTTCCCTTATTAATTCTTGTCTATACTATCTATGTTTTCCTCTAATTACAGATACTTTCACGTATGCCCATTGTCTCTATTCACTCTTATACCTCTTTACCCGCATACATATCAATCGTGGTCATTTTTACCCTCATTACCCGTCTTCATTCCTCAGTCTATTTTTGTCTTTACCCACATACATATCAATCGTGATAATTTTTGCTCTCATTACCCGTCTTCATCCCTCAGTCTATTTTTGTAATTGTTCTGCAAATTTTCGTGCTTCTTCTGGATCCGAGAACAGTCTGTTTTGTTGTCCTGGAATGAATATTTTCAATACCGCAGGATGCTTCAGTGTAAATTTATATCCTTTCTTCCATAAAATCGCTTTTGCTGTATTGAACTCTTTTCTCTTCTTTAGGAGTTCAAAGCTTATATCTGGATAAATGAAGATTTTTTGCCCTTTATACTTCAGTGGTTTGTTGCCCTCTCTTACTTTTTCCATTGTCTTCTCCAGTACCTTTTCTCTTGTAGTATATCTTAGGAATTTTACTACAACAGATCTTGGTTTTTGTTGTGGTTGTGGTTTAGGGGCAAATGCTCTATGTGCCCTTTCTATTTCCATTTCTTGCTGTAGTTCTGGACATCCTAGGGCCTTAGGGATCCATTCTTTTATAAACTCCCTCATATTCTTGCCTTCTTCATCTTCCTTAAGGCCCACTATCTTTATGTTATTTCTTCTGTTATAATTTTCCATTATATCTATTTTTTGGGCTAGTAATTCTTGTGTCTCTCTAGTTTTTTTATTAGATTCCTCCAATTTCTTTTTTAAGTCTTCTACCTCCATTTCTGCTGCTATTGCCCGTTCTTCCATTTTGTCCATTTTTTTCCCCATTTCTGTTAAGGTCATATCCATTTTATTTATTTTCTTTTCTGTGTTGTTTATTCTTCTTCTTAAATCATTGAATTCCTGTGTTTGCCATTCTTTAAATGACTCCATGTATCCTCTAACAAGAGCAAGTATATCCTTTACCTTGCCTTTCCCTTTATCTATTTCACTGTATTCTTCCTCTTCTTCTTTCTCTGGGTTGGCCATCTGTTGTTTCTTTGATGCCCTTTCCTCCTCTTCTTTCTTGTTTCCATTGTCTTCTGTGGTCTCTTCTTGCTGCAGGTGTTCTGCAGCTGTCGTTGCCGGCTGTGGAGATCGACTCCCCAGCTGGTCCCCCCTCCCGTCGGTGTGTTTTTTTTCATGCGCGGTTGCGCACTTTTACTCGGCTCTGTGAGCCATTGTTGTAGTTCTTTTTCTACCGACCTGAGGTAGTGGGGTCCTCTCTCCACAGCGGGCCTCTTCAGACAGGTAAGGCCTTCACCTTTTTCCTCCGTTGTCTTCTCTTCCTCTCTTCTTTCCGTTGATTTTGCTTTTTTCTCCTTTTGTCTCCATCTTCTTTCCACCTTTATACTCACTTTTCTTTAACTTGTATTTCTGTGCCTTTGTATTTTCTCTTGTTTTTCCCGACTTTTCTGGAGAGGGCTGGAGTTCTCCGTCCGGCCACTACTCCATCACGTGACTCCTCCCCCACATTCCCAAATTGATCGGCCTCTTACCCGTGTCCACATTCCTGTCTTGATGGGTCTGTTCTTCGTGTCCAAATTCTGCGAATAATGGGCCTGTTCCTCGTGTCCACGTTCCCATAATGATCGGCCTGTTCCCCGCGATCTCATTGCCATAATGATGCACCTGTTCCCCGTGTCCACATTCCCAAATTTATCAGTCTCTTACCCGTGTCCACATTCCTGTATTGATGGGTCTGTTCTTCGTGTCCACATTTGGCGAATGATGTGCCTGTACCCCATGTCCACAAGCCAGTAATAACGGGTCTGCACCCTATGTCCACATTCCTGTTATAATGGTCCTGTTCTCCATGTCCAAATTCTTGTCATGATGGGCCTGTTCCCCAATTCCACATTCCCAGAATAATGGGGACTGTTCCCCGTTTCCACATTCCTGTTAATATCGGCCTGTCGCCATGTCCACATTTCTGTAATGATGGGCCTCTTCCCTGTGTCCACATTCCAGTATTGATGGATCTGTGCTTCGTATCCACATTCTGGGAATGATGGGACTGTTCCCCACGTCCACGTTCCGGTAATAATGGACCTGTTACCTATGTCCACATTCCCGGAATAATGGTCCTGTTCCCTGTGTCCATATTTCCATAATGATGGGCGTCTTCTCCGTGTCCACATTCCCTTATTGATGGGTCTGTTCTTGATATTCACATTTCCGGAATAATGTGCCTGTTCCCTGTGTCCACATTTCTGGAATAATGGGTGTGTTCCATGTATCCACCTTCCTGTAATGATGGGCCTGTTCCCCGAGTCCACATTCCATGAATAAGGGGCCTGTTTCCTGTGTGCACATTTCAGTAATAATAGGCTTGTTCCCCGTGTGAACATTCCAGGAATAATGGTCCTGTTCTCCATGTCCATATTCCTGTAATGATGGCCCTGTTTCCCGTTTCCTCATTCCCGTTAATATGGCCCTGACCCCATGTCCACATTTTTATAATGATGGGCCTCTTCTCCGTATCCACATTCCAGTATTGATGGATCTGTGCTTCGTATCCACATTCTGGGAATGATGGGCCTGTTCCCCATGTCCACCTTCCTGTAATGATGGGCATGTTCTCTTCATGCACATTTCAGGAATAATGGGCATGTTCCCTGTGTCCACATTCCTGTAAAGATGGGTCTCTTACCCATTTCTACATTTCCGGAATAATATGCCTGTTGCCTGTGTCCACATTCCTGTTATGATGCGCCTGCTCCCCATCTCCACACTCCTGGAATAATGGGCGTGTTCCCTGTGTCCACATCCCCGGAATGATAGGTCTGTTCTCCCTGTCCACATTCCCGTAATGATGGGCCTTTTCTCCGTGTCCACATTTCTATAATGATGGGCCTCTTCCCCGTGTCCACATTCCAGTATTGATGGATCTGTGCTTCGTATCCACATTCTGGGAATGATGGGACTGTTCCCCACGTCCACGTTCCGGTAATAATGGTCCTGTTACCTATGTCCACATTCCCGGAATAATGGTCCTGTTCCCCGTGTGCACATTCCAGTCATAATAGTCCTGCTCCCTGTGCCCACGTTCCCGGAATAATTGTCTTGTTCCTTATCTCCTCATTCCCATAATGATGCGATTTTTCACAATTTCAACGTTCCCGTAATGATGATGCTGTTCCCCATGGCTACATCCCGGTATAATGGTCCTGTTCTCTATTCCCACCCTTCTCCATATCCACATTCCTGTAAAGATGTGTCTGTTCGTCGTGTCCACATTCCCGTAATGATGTGCCTTTTATCCCTGTCCACAGTCCTGTAATGATGGGCCTATTCCCCGTATCCACATTCCAGTAATAATGGGTCTGTTCCCCGTGTCCACATTCCCGTAAAAATTGGTCTTTTTCCGCGTCTCCATTCCGGTAATGATCGGCCTGTTCCCCTTGTCCACATTTCTGTTATGATGGGCCTGTTTCCCATCTCCACACCCCTGGAATAATGGACCTGTTCCCTGTGTTCACATTCCCGGAATGATGGGTCTGTTCTCCCTGACCACATTCCTGTAATGATGGGCCTGTTCCCCGATTACACATTTCAATAATAATGGGTCTGTTCTCCATGTCCACATTCCCATAATGATGGATATGTTCCGTTTGTCTACATTTCTGGAATAATGGGCATGTTCACTGTATCCACATTCCTGTAATGATGGGCCTGTTCCCCATGTCCACATTTCCAGAATAATGTGCCTGTTCCCTGTGTCCACATTCCTGGAAAGATAGGCCTGTTTCCCGAGTCCACATTACAGGAACAATGGGTCTGTTCTCACTGTCCACATTCCCATAATGTGGGGCCTGTTCTCTTTGTGCACATTTCCGGAATAATGGGCGTGTTCCCTGTGTCCACATTCCTGTAAAAATGGGCCTGTTCCCTGAGTCCACATTCCCTGAATAGTGGGACCCATTCCCTGTGTGCACATTTCAGTAATAATAGGCCTGTTCCACATGTCCACGTTCCAGGAATAATGGTCTTGTTCCCCATTTCCACATTCCCATAATGATGGGCCTCTTCCCCGTATCCACATTCCAATATAGATGGGTCTGTTCTTCGTATCCATATTCCGGGAATGATGGGCCTGTTACCCATGTCCACATTTCCGGAAACATAGTCCTGTTCCCCGTGTCCACATTCTCCTAATGATGGGCCTGTTCCACGTGTCCACATTCCCCGACTGATGCGTCAGTTCTCCGTTTCCACATTCCTGCAATAATTGGGCCTGTTCCACATGTCCTCATTCCCATAATGATGCGACTTTTCCCCATTTCAATGTTCCCGTAATGATGATGCTGTTTCCATATGGCTACATCCCGGTCCACATTCCCGTAATGATTGGCCTTTTCTCCGTGCCCCCCTTCCTGTAATGATGGGCCTGTTCCCTGAGTCCACATTCCCGGAATAATGGGTCTGTTCTCCCTGTCCACATTCCCGTAATGATGGGCCTGTTCCCCATGTCCACATTTCCGGAATAATGTGCCTGTTCCCTGTGTCCACATTCCTGGAAAGATGGGTCTGTTTTCTCTGTCTACATTCTCGTAATGATGGGCCTTTACTCCATGTCCACCTTCCTGTCATGATGGGCCTGTTCCCGAGTGCACATTCCCTGAATAATGGGGCCTGTTCCCCGTGTACACATTTCATTAATAATAGGCCTGTTCCACATGTCCACATGCACGTAATGATGCTCCTGTTCCCCATGTCCACATTTCTGGAATAATGTGCCTGTTCCCTATGTCCACATTCCAGGAAAGATGTGTCTCTTCTCCTTGTCCACATTCCTGTAAATATGGGCCTTTTCTCCGTGTCCACCTTCCTGTAATGATGGGCCTGTTACCCGAGTCAACATTCCCAGAATAATGGGTCTGTTCTCCCTGTCCACATTATCATAATGATGGGACTTTTCTCTGTGTCCACCTTCTTTTCATGATGGGCCTGTTCCCCGAGTGCACATTTCAGTAATAATAGTCCTGTTCCCCGTGCCATATTCTAGGATACATTAAACCAGTCAGACAATGTTGTCATTCGATAAAAATACACCAGAAGTTCTACTGAGTCCATTCTTTTCATTGCTCTTTCCTTCCGTTAACTTAGGTAATGACTGACCCCGGTAGGTTTTCGCTATTGTATTTAATGTAAGGCTCACAAATTTGTTTGAATATTTCAATATTATTTCTTAAACTATATGTTATTTTTTCCAATGGAATACATTTATTCATTTCTATATACCATTGTTGTATTTTCAAATTATCTTCCAATTTCCAGGTTGACATAATACATTTTTTTGCTACGGCTAGAGCTATCTTAACAAATCTTTTTTGTGCATCCTCCAAATCAATTCCAAATTCTTTGTTTTTTATGTTACTTTGGAGGAAGATCTCTGGATTCTTTGGTATATTGTTTTCTGTTATTTTATTTAATATCTGATTTAGATCTTCCCAAAATTTTTTTACTTTCTCACATGTCCAGATTGCATGAATTGTTGTTCCCATTTCTTTTTTACATCGAAAACATCTATCAGATACTGTTGGGTCCCATTTATTTAACTTTTGAGGTATAATGTATAGCCTGTGTATCCAGTTATATTGTATCATACGTAGCCTCGTATTTATTGTATTTCTCATCGTTCCGGAGCATAACTTCTCCCATGTTTCCTTTTTTATCTTTATATTTAAATCTTGTTCCCATTTTTGTTTAGTTTTACCATTTGTTTCCTCATTCTCCTTTTCTTGCAGTTTAATATACATATTTGTTATAAATCTTTTGATTAACATTGTATCTGTAATCACATATTCAAGGTTACTTCCCTCTGGCAAACTCAAGCTGCTTCCTAATTTATCCTTCAAGTAGGATCTCAATTGGTAATATGCCAGAGCTGTATCTTGAGTTATATTGTACTTATCTTTCATTTGTTCAAAGGATAAGAATCTATTTCCGAAAAAACAATTTTCTATTCTTTTAATCCCTTTTTTTTTCCCATTCTCTAAAGGAAAGGTTATCTATTGTAAAAGGGAGTAACTTGTTTTGCGTCAATATTAGTTTTGGTAATTGATAATTTGTTTTATTTCTTTCTACATGAATCTTCTTCCAAATATTGAGGAGATGATGTAATACTGGAGAACTTCTATGTTGTACCAATTTTTCATCCCATTTATATAATATGTATTCAGGTATCTTTTCCCGTATTTTATCTAATTCTAATCTCGTCCAATCTGTCTTTTCCCTTGTTTGATAAAAATCTGATAGGTATCTTAATTGTGCGGCTCTATAATAATTTTTAAAATTTGGCAGTTGTAAGCCTCCTTGTTTATACCATTCTGTTAACTTATCTAGTGCTATCCTCGGTTTCCCCCCTCTCCATAAAAATTTCCTTATTATTTTCTTTAACTCCTTGAAGAATTTCTCTGTCAGTTGTATTGGCAATGCCTGAAATAAGTATAATATCCTTGGAAAAATGTTCATTTTAATACAGTTTATCCTTCCTATTAGTGTTAGTGGTAAATCTTTCCAATGCTCTAAATCGTCCTGTAATTTTTTCATTAGTGGATAATAATTGAGTTTATATAGTTGGCCGAGATTTTTGTTTATTTGTACACCTAGGTATCTTATTGCTTGCATTTGCCATCTAAATGGTGATTCCTTCTTAAATTTTGAGAAATCCGCATTATTCATAGGCATTGCTTCACTTTTATTTACATTTATCTTGTAACCCGACACTTCTCCATATTCCTTCAATTTCTTATATAATTCTTTTATTGATAGTTCTGGTTCTGTTAAGTACACTATAACATCATCCGCAAATAAACTGATTTTATATTCCTTGTCTTTTATTTTTATTCCTTTTATATTATTATCTGGTCTTATCAATTCTGCTAGTGGTTCTATAGCTAACACAAACAATAAAGGTGATAATGGGCATCCCTGCCGTGTTTACCTGCTTAAGTTAAATTGCTTTGATACATGTCCATTTACTGTCACTTTCGCTAACGGTCCCTTATATAATGCTTTAATCCAATTAATATACTTCTCCGGTAAACTGAATTTTTGCAATACTTTGAACAAATAATTCCATTCTACTCTGTCAAAGGCCTTCTCTGCGTCCAAAGCAACTGCCACTGTAGGTGCTTTATTCCCTTCTACTGCATGAATTAAGTTAATAAATTTACAAATATTGTCTGTTGTGCGTCTTTTTTTGATAAATCCAGTTTGGTCTAAATTTACCATTTTCGGTACATACTCTGCTAATCTGTTTGCTAATAGTTTAGCTATTATCTTATAATCTGTGTTAAGTAAAGATATTGGTCTATATGACGCTGGTGAGAGTGGATCTTTCCCTTGCTTTAGTATTACTGTAATTATTGCTGTTTTACATGAATCTGGTAAGCTTTGTGTTTTATCAATCTGGTTGATTACTTCCAGGAGGGGCGGAATTAATAAGTCTTTAAATGTTTTGTAGAATTCTATTGGGAATCCATCCTCTCCTGGTGTCTTATTATTTGGTAACTTTTTTATTATCTCTTGTATTTCTACTATTCCAAATGGCTCTGTTAATTTATTTTGTTTCTCTATTTGTAGTTTTGGTAGTTCAATTTTAGTCAGAAATTCATCTATTTTCCCTTCTTTCCCTTCGTTTTCAGTTCGGTATAATTGTTCATAGAATTCTCTAAAGTTTTCCTTAATTTCTTTTGGATTATATGTAATTTTTTTTGTCTTTTTTCCTTGATGCCAATACCATTTTCTTAGCTTGTTCTGTCTTAAGCTGCCATGCTAGGATTTTGTGCGTTTTTTCACCTAGTTCATAATATTTCTGTTTTGTCTTCATTATATTCTTCTCCACCTTATATGTTTGTAGTGTTTCATATTTTATTTTTTTATCCGTCAATTCTCTTCTTTTAGTTGTATCTTCCTTCATTGCTAATTCTTTTTCTATATTTACTATTTCCCTTTCCAACTGCTCTGTTTCCTGGTTATAGTCCTTCTTCATCTTGGTTACATAACTTATTATTTGCCCTCTAATGAATGCTTTCATTGCATCCCATAGTATAAACTTATCTTCCACTGATTCCGTATTTATTTCAAAATACATTTTTATTTGTTTTTCAATAAATTCTCTAAAATCCTGCCTTTTAAGTAACATGGGGTTTAATCTCCATCTATACATTCTTGGAGGGATGTCTTCTAACTTTACTGTCAATATTAAGGGTGAATGGTCCGATAGTATTCTAGCTTTATATTCTGTTTTTCTTACTCTATCTTGCATACGAGCTGATAACAAAAATAGGTCTATTCTTGAGTATGTTTTATGTCTAGCCGAGGAATATGAATATTCCTTTTCCTTTGGGTGTTGTTTCCTCCATATGTCCAAAAGTTGCATTTCTTCCATCGATTTAATTATAAATTTGGTTACTTTGTTCTTTCTGTTAATTTTTTTCCCAGTTTTGTCCATATTTGAATCCAAATTCAGGTTGAAGTCCCCTCCTATTAATATGTTCCCTTGCGTATCTGCTACCTTCAAAATGATATCTTGCATAAACTTTTGATCTTCTTCGTTAGGTGAATATACATTGAGTAGATTCCAAAACTCCGAATATATCTGACATTTTATCATTACATATCTCCCTGCTGGATCTATTATTTCCTCTTCTATTTTAAATGGCACATTTTTACTAATTAATATAGCTACTCCTCTTGCTTTTGGATTATACGATGCTGCTGTTACGTGTCCTTCCCAATCTCTCTTTAATTTCTTGTGCTCCAATTCAGTTTGATGTGTTTCTTGCACGAATGCTATATCAATTTTTTCTTTTTTCAGTAAATTTAGCAGTTTCTTCCTTTTAATTTGGTTATGTATTCCATTAATATTTAAAGTCATATAGTTCAACGTAGCCATTTTATACTTTGTTTATCTTCCCTTTCCGTTTCTCCATCATTACCTTTCCTTCTTATCCATTTCTGTTTTCTTGTTTTGAACCCTTTATAAGACAACATTCCTAAAACATCAAACATTTTCCTTATTCTCCTATTTAAAACTTCTTTAGCCCCAATCTCCCCTTCCCCTCCTGAGTTGTCCTTTATCCCTTGTCGGACAACCACATCTCCCCTCTCCATTTGGATTTGCGAATTCACTCGCAAGCGTCAGCTGATTTTGCAGTGACCGCAACTCCTCCCCACCCAGCCCCCCCCAGAAAAGATTTCACTTTTCATATGTAACAAAGGTCACTCTTTTAGTTCCCTCCTTATTCCCTCTATTCCATTTCCTTCCCTTATTAATTCTTGTCTATACTATCTATATTTTCCTCTAAATACAGATACATTCATGTATGCACATTATACATATATACACATATACCTCTTTACCCACATACATATAAATCGTGGTCATTTTTACTCTTATTACATATCTTCATCTCTCTGGTTGTTTTGTAGTTGTTCTGCAAATTTCCTTGCTTCCTCTGAATCCGAGAATAGTTTTTTTTTCCATAACATCATTTTCGATGTATTGAACTCCTTTCTCTTCTTCAGGAGTTCAAAACTTATGTGTCTTTTTAGTTCTCAGTCTTTTGTACTCTCGTTACACGTCTTCATCCCTCAGTCTATTTTGTAATTGTTCTGCAAATTTTCGTGCTTCCTCTGGATCCGAGAATAGTCTGTTTTGTTGTCCTGGAATAAATATTTTCAATACCGCTGGATGCTTTAGTATAAATTTATACCCTTTCTTCCATAAAATCGCCTTTGCTGTATTGAACTCCTTTCTCTTCTTCAGGAGTTCAAAACTTATATCTGGATAAATGAAGATTTTTTGCCCTTTGTACTCCAGTGGCTTGTTGCCCACTCTTACTTTTTCCATTGTCTTCTCCAGTACCTTTTCTCTTGTAGTATATCTTCGGAATTTTACTAAAATAGATCTTGGCCTTTGTTGTGGTTGTGGTTTAAAGGCCAATGCTCTATGTGCCCTTTCTATTTCCATATCTTGCTGTAGTTCTGGACATCCTAGGATCCTGGGGATCCAATCTTTTATAAACTCTCTCATATTCTTGCCTTCTTCATCTTCCTTAAGGCCCACTATCTTTATGTTATTTCTTCTGTTATAATTTTCCATTATATCTATTTTCTGAGCTAACAGTTCTTGTGTCTCTATAACTTTTTTATTAGATTCCTCTAATTTCTTTTTTAAGTCCTCTACCTCCATTTATACTGCTGCTTCCCGCTCTTCCATCTTATCCATTTTCTTTCCCATTTCTGTTAAGGTCATATCTATTTTATTCATTTTCTCTTCTGTATTGTTTATTCTTCTTCTTAAATCATTAAATTCTTGCGCTTGCCATTCTTTAAATGATTCCATGTATTCTTTAATAAGAGAAAGTATATCCTTTATCTTGCCTTTCCCTTCTTCTTCTATTTCACTGTATTCTTCCTCTTCCTCTTCTTCTTCCTCTGGGTTGGCCATCTGTTGTTTCTTTGTTGCCCTTTTCTTCTTTCTTGTTTTCGTTGTCTTCTATGTTCTCCTCTTGCTGCAGGTGTTCTGCAGCTGTCATTGCCGGCTGTGGAGATCGACTCCCCAGCTGGTCACCCCTCCCATCGGTGTGTTTTTTTGCATGCGCGGTTGCGCACTTTTACTCGGCTCAGTGAGCCATTTTTGTAGTCCACTTTTTACCGACCTGAGGGAGCAGGTTTCTCTCTCCACCGCGGGCCTCTTCGAGCAGGTAAGGCCTTCTCCTTCTTCTTCCGTTGTCTTCTCTTCCTCTCTTCTTACCGTTGATTTCGATTTTTCTTTTTTCGTCGCCATCTTCTTTCCACCTTTATACTCACTTTTCTTTAATTTTTATTTTTGTGCCTTTGTGCTTTCCTTTGTTTTTCCCGACTTTTCTGGAGAGGGCTGGAGTTCACCGTCCGGCCACTACTCCATCACGTGACTCCCCCCGTCCACATTCCAATATTGATGTGTCCGTTCTTCGTATCCACATTCCCGGAATGATGGCCCTGTTTGCTGTGTCCTCATTCCTGTAATGATGGGCCTGTTCCCCGTGTCCACATTCCCCGAATTATGCGTCACTTCTCCGTGTCCACATTCCTGGAAAGATGGGTCTGATCTCTCTGTCCACATTCCCGTAATGATGAGCCTTTTCTCCGTGTCCACATGCCCGGAATCATGGGCTTGTTCCCCGTGTCCACAATCCTGTAATTAGTGGCCTGTTCTCCGTGTCCACATTCTCGTAATGATGTGCATGTTCCCCATGTCCACATTCCCTGAATAATGTGGACTGTTCCCCGATTCCACATTCCCGTAAGTATGGGCCTGTCCCCATGTCCACATTTCCTTAATGAAGGACCTGTTCCCCTTGTCCTCAATCCTGTAATGATGGGCCTTTCCTCTGTGTCCACATTCCCAGAATAATGGGTGTTTTCCCTGTGTCCACATTCCTGTAATGATGGGCCTGTTCCCCTTCTGCACATTCCCGTATGTATGGGCCTGATCCCTGTGTCCACATTCCCGTAATGATGGGCCTTTTCCCCGTGTCCACATGACCGTAATGATGGGCCTGTTCCCCGTCTCCACATTCCTGTATGGATGGGCCTGTACTCCGTGTCTTCATTCCCGTAATGATGGACCTGTTCCCCATGACTACATTCTAGTAATGATGTTCCCTGTGTCCACATTCCCGGAATAACGGGCCTGTTTCCTGTGTCCACATTCCCGGAATAATGGGCCTGTTGCACATCTCCTCATTCCCATAATGATGGGTCTGTTCTCCGTGTCCACATTTCAGTAATGATGGGCCTTTTCGCCGTGTCCACATTCCCGTATTGATGGGCCTTTTCCGTGTGTCCACATTCCCGTAATGATGGTTCTGTTCCCTATGTCAATGTCCCTGTAATGATGGGTCTGTTTTCTGTGTTGACAATCCTGTAATGATGGGCCTGTTCCCCAATTCCACATTACCGTAATGATGGGCCTGTTGCCCGTGTCCACATGCCTGTATTGATGGGCCTGTTCCCCGTGTCCACATTCCAGTAATACTGGGGCCTGATCCCTGTGTCCACGTTCCCGTAATGATGGGCCTGTGTAAGGTAAAAACATCATGAGATGAAACCGGAGAAGGAGTCACCCAGTACTAAGGAGTAACAGAATGCAGATGTGACCTTGTACACTCAAGATAAGCTTTGCACTAACAAGAATGATGTGCAGCAGACTAACAGAGAAGGATAGCAACAGTTTATTCATTGGACAATGTAATGGTATGATAATTTACTAAGTGCGTATCCTGAGGTATAAAAAAAACACCACTTGCTGATAACGGGAGAATGCGCCTTCTCCAACTAACACTGTTAGTTGCAAGTGTTACAATCCGGTAATAAAGAACAAAGAACCTTGATTTCGACTCAGTCTGGTGTCTGACTCACTCATTCATGAACAAAGCAGACCTAACACCTGTTCCCCGTGTCCACATTCCAATAATAATGGACCAGTTCCCTGTGTCCACATTCCCGGAATAATGGGCCTGTTACACATCTCCTCATTCCCGTAATGATGGGTTTGTTCTCTGTGTCCACATTTCAGTAATGATGGGCCTTTTCGCCGTGTCCACATTCCCGTAATGATGGGCCTGTTTCCCGTGTCCACATTCCACGAATGATGCATCTGTTCTCCGTGTCCACATTCCGGGAATGATGCGAAAGTTCCCCATATCCACATTTTTATAATGATGAGCCTCTTCTCCGTATCCACATTCCAGTATTGATGGATCTGTGCTTCGTATCCACATTCTGGGAATGATGGGCCTGTTCCCCATGTCCACCTTCCTGTAATGATGGGCATGTTCTCTTCGTGCACATTTCAGGAATAATGGGCATGTTTTCTGTGTCCACATTCCTGTAAAGATGGGCCTCTTACCCATATCTACATTTCCGGAATAATGTGCCTGTTGCCTGTGTCCACATTCCTGTTATGATGCGCCTGCTCCCCATCTCCACACTCCTGGAATAATGGGCCTGTTCCCTGTGTCCATATTTTCGGAATTATGGGTCTGTTCTCCATGTCCACATTCTCATAAGGATGGGACTGTTCCTCCTGTCCACATTCCCGTAATGATGGGCCTGATCCCCATCTCCACACTCCTGGAATAATGGGCGTGTTCCCTGTGTCCACATCCCCGGAATGATGGGTCTGTTCTCCCTGTCCACATTCCTGTAATGATGGGCCTTTTCTCCGTGTCCACATTCCTGTAATGATGGTCCTGTTCGACGAGTCCACTTTCCCTGAATAATGGGGTCTGTTCCCCGTGTCCACCCACATTCCAGTAATAATGGGCCTGTTCCTCGTGTCCACGTTCCCAGAAAAATGGTCCTGTTCACCATCTTGACATTCCCATAATGACGGGCTTCTTCCACGTGTCCACATTCCCAAATTGATGGTCTTTCCTTAGCATCCACATTCCCGTAAAGATTGGCCTGTTGCCCGTGTCCACATTCCCGTAATGTTGGAACTGTCCCCATGTTCACATTCCCTTAATGAAAGGCCTGTTCCCCCTCTTCTCATTCCTGTAATGATGGGCCTGTTCCCCATGTCCATATTTCCGTAATAATGTGCCTGTTCCCTGTGTCCCCATTACTGGAAAGATGGGTATGTTCTCTGTGTCCACATTCCTGTAATGATGGGCCTTTTCTCCGTGTCCACCTTCCTGAAATGGTGGGCCTGCTTCCCGAGTCCACGTTACCGGAATAATGGGTATGTTCTCCCTGTCCACATTCTCCTAATGATGTGCCTTTTCTCCGTGACCACAGACCTGTATAGATGGACCTATTCCCTGTATCCACATTCCAGAAATAATGTGCCTGTTACCCGTGTCAGCATTCCAGGAATAATGGTCCTGTTCTCCATGTCCATATTCCTGTCATGATGGGCCTGTTCCCCAATTCCACATTTCCGGAATAATGGGAACTGTTCCCCGTTTCCACATTCCCGTTAATATGGGCCTGTCCCCATGTCCACATTTCTATAATGATGGGCCTCTTCCCCGTGTCCACATTCCAGTATTGATGGATCTGTGCTTCGTATCCACATTCTGGGAATGATGGGACTGTTCCCCACGTCCACGTTCCGGTAATAATGGGCCTGTTACCTATGTCCACATTCCCGGAATAATGGTCCTGTTCCCCGTGTGCACATTCCAGTCATAATAGTCCTGCTCCCCGTGCCCACGTTCCCGGAATAATTGTCTTGTTCCTTATCTCCTCATTCCCATAATGATGCTATTTCAACGTTCCCGTAATGATGATGCTGTTCCCCGTGGCTACATCCCAGTATAATGGTCCTGTTTCCTATTCCCACCCTTCTCCATATCCACATTCCTGTAAAGATGTGTCTGTTCGTCGTGTCCACATTCCTGTAATGATGGGCCTGTTACCCATGTCTACATTCCCGGAAAAATAGGCCTGTTCCCCGTGTCCACATTCCCGTAATGATGTGCCTTTTATCCCTGTCCACAGTCCTGTAATGATGGGCCTATTCCCCGTATCCACATTCCAATATAGATGGGTCTGTTCTTCGTATCCACATTCCGGGAATGATGGGCCTATTTGCTGTGTCCACATTCCTGTAATGATGGGCCTGTTTCCCGTGTCCACATTCCCCGAATGATGCGTCAGTTCTCCGTGTCCACATTACTGAAATAATGGTCTTGTTCCCCATCTCAACATTCTCGTAAGGATGGGACTGTTCCTCCTGTCCACATTCCCGTAATGATGGGCCTGATCCCCATCTCCACACTCCTGGAATAATGGGCGTGTTCCCTGTGTCCACATCCCCGGAATGATGGGTCTGTTCTCCCTGTCCACATTCCTGTAATGATGGGCCTTTTCTCCGTGTCCACATTCCTGTAATGATGGTCCTGTTCGACGAGTCCACTTTCCCTGAATAATGGGGTCTGTTCCCCGTGTCCACCCACATTCCAGTAATAATGGGCCTGTTCCTCGTGTCCACGTTCCCAGAAAAATGGTCCTGTTCACCATCTCGACATTCCCATAATGACGGGCTTCTTCCACGTGTCCACATTCCCAAATTGATGGGTCTTTCCTTAGCATCCACATTCCCGTAAAGATTGGCCTGTTGCCCGTGTCCACATTCCCGTAATGTTGGAACTGTCCCCATGTTCACATTCCTTTTTTTTTTTTTTTTTAAATTTTTTATTTTTCACACCATAAATCACAATAGCCATGATATACACTTTTTCTTTTCAACACATTTACAGTGACTTTTTCTCCCTCCCCCCTCCCTCCTCCCAAGCCACCCCCCCATCCCTCCCCCCTCTCATCCATTTTAGTTATACAATCTAGGTTGCATTAATTCAGTTAGACAATGTTGTCATTCAACAAAAATACACCAGAAATTCTACTGAGTCCATTTTTTTCTTCTCTTCTCCTTCCATCAACTTAGGTAATGTTTGTTCCCGGTAGGTTTTCGCTATTGTATTTAATGTAAGGCTCCCATACTTGTTCGAATATTTCAATATTATTTCTTAAACTATATGTTATTTTTTCTAATGGAATACATTTATTCATTTCTATATACCATTGTTGTATTTTCAAATTATCTTCCAATTTCCAGGTTGACATAATACATTTTTTTGCTACAGCTAGGGCTATCTTAACAAATCTTTTTTGTGCATCCTCCAAGTCAATTCCAAATTCTTTATTTTTTATGTTACTTAGGAGAAAGATCTCTGGATTCTTTGGTATATTGTTTTCTGTTATTTTATTTAATATCTGATTGAGATCATCCCAAAATTTTTCTACTCTCTCACATGTCCAGATTGCATGAATTGTTGTTCCCCTTTCTTTTTTACATCGGAAACATCTATCAGATACTGTTGGGTCCCATTTATTTAACTTTTGCGGTGTAATGTATAGTCTGTGTAACCAATTATATTGTATCATACGCAGCCTCGTATTTATTGTATTTCTCATCGTTCCAGAGCATAACTTCTCCCATGTTTCCTTTTTTATCTTTATATTTAAATCTTGTTCCCATTTTTGTTTAGTTTTACCATTTGTTTCCTCATTTTCCTTTTCTTGCAGTTTAATATACATATTTTTTATAAATCTTTTGATTAACATTGTATCTGTAATCACATATTCAAGGTTACTTCCCTCTGGTAAACTCAAGTTGCTTCCTAATTTATCTTTCAAGTAGGATCTCAGTTGGTAATATGCCAGCGCTGTATCTCCCGTTATATTGTACTTATCTCTCATTTGTTCAAAGGATAAGAATCTACTTCCTGAAAAACAATTTTCTATTCTTTTAATCCCTTTTTTTTCCCATTTTCTAAAGGCAAGGTTGTCTATTGTAAAAGGGAGTAGCTTATTTTGCGTCAATATTAGTTTTGGTATTTGGTAATTTATTTTATTTCTTTATACATGTATCTTCTTCCATATATTGAGGAGATGGTGTAATACTGGAGAAGTTCTATGTTGTACCAATTTTTCGTCCCATTTATATAATATGTGTTCAGGTATCTTTTCCCCTATTTTATCTAATTCTAGTCTCGTCCAGTCTGGTTTTTCCCTTGTTTGATAAAAATCTGATAGGTACCTTAATTGTGCGGCTCTATAATAATTTTTGAAGTTTGGCAATTGTAAGCCTCCTTGTTTATACCATTCTGTTAATTTGTCTAGTGCTATCCTCGGTTTCCCCCCTCTCCATAAAAATCTCCTTATTATTTTCTTTAACTCTTTGAAGAATTTTTCTGTCAGTTGTATTGGCAATGCCTGAAATAAGTATAGTATCCTTGGAAAAATGTTCATTTTAATACAGTTTATCCTTCCTATCAGTGTTAGTGGTAGCTCTTTCCAATGCTCTAAATCGTCCTGTAATTTTTTCATTAGTGGATTGTAATTGAGTTTATATAATTGGCCTAGATTTTTGTTTATTTGCACACCTAGGTATCTTATTGCCTGCGTTTGCCATCTGAATGGGGATTCCTCATTAAATTTTGAGAAATCCGCGTTATTCATAGGCATTGCTTCACTTTTATTTACGTTTATCTTGTATCCCGACACTTCTCCATATTCCTTCAATTTCTTATATAGTTCTTTTATTGATAGTTCTGGTTCTGTTAAGTACACTATCACATCATCCGCAAACAGACTGATTTTATATTCCCTGTCTTTTATTTTTATTCCTTTTATATTATTATCTCTTCTTATCGATTCTGCTAGTGGTTCTATAGCTAGCGCAAACAATAATGGTGATAGTGGGCATCCCTGCCGCGTTGACCTGCTTAAGTTAAATTGCTTTGATACATGTCCATTTACTGTCACTTTCGCTAACGGTCCCTTATATAATGCTTTAATCCAATTAATATACTTCTCCGGTAAACTGAATTTTTGCAATACTTTGAACAAGTAATTCCATTCTACTCTGTCGAAGGCCTTCTCTGCGTCTAAAGCAACTGCTACTGCCGGTGCTTTATTTCCTTCTACTGCATGAATTAAGTTAATAAATTTACAAATATTGTCTGTTGTGCGTCTTTTTTTGATAAATCCAGTTTGGTCTAAATTTACCATTTTCGGTACCTGTTCTGCTAATCTGTTCGCTAATAGTTTAGCTATTATCTTATAATCTGTGTTTAGCAAAGATATTGGTCTATATGACGCTGGTGAGAGTGGATCTTTCCCTTGTTTTAGTATCACTGTAATTATTGCTGTTTTACATGAATCTGGTAAGTTTTGTGTCTCATCAATCTGGTTGATTACATCCAGGAGGGGCGGTATTATTAGGTCTTTAAATGTTTTGTAGAATTCTATTGGGAGTCCATCCTCTCCTGGTGTCTTATTATTTGGTAAATTTTTTATTATCTCTTGTATTTCTACTGTTCCAAATGGTTCTGTTAATTTATTTTGTTCCTCTATTTGTAGTTTTGGTAGTTCAATTTTAGTCAAAAATTCATCTATTTTCCCTTCTTTCCCTTCGTTTTCGGTTCGGTATAATTGTTCATAGAATTCTCTGAAGTTTTCCTTAATTTCTTTTGGATTATATGTAATTTGTTTGTCTTTTTTCCTTGTTGCCAATACCATTTTCTTAGTTTGCTCTGTCTTAAGCTGCCATGCTAGGATTTTGTGTGTTTTTTCCCCTAGTTCATAATATTTCTGTTTTGTCTTCATTATATTCTTCTCCACCTTATATGTTTGTAATGTTTCATATTTTATTTTTTTATCCGCCAATTCTCTTCTTTTGGTTGTATCTTCCTTTATTGCTAATTTTTTTTCTATGTTTATTATTTCCCTTTCCAACTGCTCTGTTTCCTGATTATAGTCCTTCTTCATCTTGGTTGCATAACTTATTATTTGCCCTCTAATGAATGCTTTCATTGCGTCCCATAGTATAAACTTATCTTCCACTGATTCCGTATTTACTTCAAAGTACATTTTTAATTGTTTTTCAATAAATTCTCTAAAATCCTGTCTTTTAAGTAGCATGGGGTTTAATCTCCATCTATACATTCTTGGAGGGATGTCTTCTAGCTCTATTGCCAATAACAGGGGTGAGTGGTCCGATAATAGTCTAGCTTTATATTCCGTTTTCCTAACTCTCCCTTGTATGTGGGCTGATAACAGGAATAGGTCTATCCTTGAGTATGTTTTATGTCTAGTCGAGTAGTATGAGTATTCCTTTTCTTTTGGGTTTTGTTTCCTCCATATGTCCACAAGTTTCATTTCTTGCATTGATTTAATTATAAATTTGGTTACTTTGTTCTTCCTGTTAATTTTTTTCCCCGTTTTATCCATATTTGGATCCAAATTCAGATTGAAATCCCCTCCTATTAGTATGTTCCCTTGCGTATTAGCTACCTTCAAAAAGATATCTTGCATAAACTTTTGATCTTCTTCGTTAGATGTTCACATTCCCTTAATGAAAGGCCTGTTCCCCCTCTTCTCATTCCTGTAATGATGGGCCTGTTCCCCATGTCCATATTTCCGTAATAATGTGCCTGTTCCCTGTGTCCCCATTACTGGAAAGATGGGTATGTTCTCTGTTTCCACATTCCTGTAATGATGGGCCTTTTCTCCGTGTCCACCTTCCTGAAATGGTGGGCCTGCTTCCCGAGTCCACGTTACCGGAATAATTGGTATGTTCTCCCTGTCCACATTCTCCTAATGATGTGCCTTTTCTCCGTGACCACAGACCTGTAAAGATGGACCTATTCCCTGTATCCACATTCCAGAAATAATGTGCCTGTTACCCGTGTCAGCCTTCCAGGAATAATGGTCCTGTTCTCCATGTCCATATTCCTGTCATGATGGGCCTGTTCCCCAATTCCACATTTCCGGAATAATGGGAACTGTTCCCCGTTTCCACATTCCCGTTAATATGGGCCTGTCCCCATGTCCACATTTCTATAATGATGGGCCTCTTCCCCGTGTCCACATTCCAGTATTGATGGATCTGTGCTTCGTATCCACATTCTGGGAATGATGGGACTGTTCCCCACGTCCACGTTCCGGTAATAATGGGCCTGTTACCTATGTCCACATTCCCGGAATAATGGTCCTGTTCCCCGTGTGCACATTCCAGTCATAATAGTCCTGCTCCCCGTGCCCACGTTCCCGGAATAATTGTCTTGTTCCTTATCTCCTCATTCCCATAATGATGCTATTTCAACGTTCCCGTAATGATGATGCTGTTCCCCGTGGCTACATCCCAGTATAACGGTCCTGTTCCCTATTCCCACCCTTCTCCATATCCACATTCCTGTAAAGATGTGTCTGTTCGTCGTGTCCACATTCCTGTAATGATGGGCCTGTTACCCATGTCTACATTCCTGGAAAAATAGGCCTGTTCCCCGTGTCCACATTCCCGTAATGATGTGCCTTTTATCCCTGAACACAGTCCTGTAATGATGGGCCTATTCCCCGTATCCACATTCCAATATAGATGGGTCTGTTCTTCGTATCCACATTCCGGGAATGATGGGCCTATTTGCTGTGTCCACATTCCTGTAATGATGGGCCTGTTTCCCGTGTCCACATTCCCCGAATGATGCGTCAGTTCTCCGTGTCCACATTACTGGAATAATGGTCTTGTTCCCCATCTCCACTTTCCCATAATGATGGGCCTCTTCCCCGTATCCACATTCAAATATAGATGGGTCTGTTCTTCGTATCCACATTCCTGTAATGATGGGCCTGTTACCCATGTCCACATTTCCGGATACATAGTCCTGTTCCCCGTGTCCACGTTCCCCGTGTCCACATTCCCCTAATGATGGGCCTGTTCCCCGTGTCCACATTCCCCTAATGATGGGCCTGTTCCACGTGTCCACATTCCCCGACTGATGCGTCAGTTCTCCGTTTCCACATTCCTGCAATAATTGGGCCTGTTCCGCATGTCCTCATTCCCATAATGATGCGACTTTTCCCCATTTCAATGTTCCCGTAATGATGATGCTGTTTCCATATGGCTACATCCCGGTCCACATTCCCGTAATGATTGGCCTTTTCTCCGTGCCCCCCTTCCTGTAATGATGGGCCTGTTCCCTGAGTCCACATTCCCGGAATAATGGGTCTGTTCTCCCTGTCCACATTCCCGTAATGATGGGCCTGTTCCCCATGTCCACATTTCCGGAATAATGTGCCTGTTCCCTGTGTCCACATTCCTGGAAAGATGGGTCTGTTTTCTCTGTCCACATTCTCGTAATGATGGGCCTTTACTCCATGTCCACCTTCCTGTCATGATGGGCCTGTTCCCGAGTGCACATTCCCTGAATAATGGGGCCTGTTCCCCGTGTACACATTTCATTAATAATAGGCCTGTTCCACGTGTCCACATGCACGTAATGATGCTCCTGTTCCCCATGTCCACATTTCTGGAATAATGTGCCTGTACCCCATGTCCACATTCCTGGAAGATGGGACTGTTCCCTGTGTCCACATACCCGTATTGATGGGCCTTTTCCCCATGTCCACATTCCCGTAATGATGGGTCTGTTCTTCGTATCGACATTCAGGGAATGATGGGCATGTACCCCATGTCTACATTCCCGTAATGATGTGCCTTTTCCCCGTTTCCACATACTCGTAATGATGTGTCTGTTTTCTGTGTGTACATTCCATAATGATGAGCCTGTTCCCCGTGTCCCACATTCCCCATGTCCACATTCCCGTAATGATGGGTCTGTTCCCCATATCCACATTCCCGTAATGATGGGCCTTTTCCCCGTGTCCACATGACCGTAATGATGGGCCTGTTCCCCGTCTCCACATTCCTGTATGGATGGGCCTGTACTCCGTGTCTACATTCCCGTAATGATGGACCTGTTCCCCATGACTACATTCTAGTAATGATGTTCCCTGTGTCCACATTCCCGGAATAACGGGCCTGTACTCCGTGTCTTCATTCCCGTAATGATGGACCTGTTCCCCATGACTACATTCTAGTAATGATGTTCCCTGTGTCCACATTCCCGGAATAACGGGCCTGTTTCCTGTGACCACATTCCCGGAATAATGGGAGTGTTGCACATCTCCTCATTCCCATAATGATGTGTCTTTTCTCCGTGTCCACATTTCAGTAATGATGAGCCTTTTCGCCGTGTCCACATTCCCGTAATGATGGGTCTGTTTCCCTTGTCCACATTCCACGGATGATGCGTCTGTTCTCCGTGTCCACATTCCGGGAATGATGGGCCTGTTTCCTGTGTAGACATTCCTGTCATGATGGGCCTTTCCCCTGTGTCCACATTCCCGAAAAGATGGGTCTGTTCCCTATGTCAATGTCCCTGTAATGATGGGTCTGTTTTCTGTGTTGACAATCCTGTAATGATGGGCCTGTTCCCCAATTCCACATTACCGTAATGATGGGTCTGTTCTTCGTATCGACATTCAGGGAATGATGGGCATGTACCCCATGTCTACATTCCCGTAATGATGTCCCTTTTACCCGTTTCCACATACTCGTAATGATGTGTCTGTTTTCTGTGTCCACACTCCCATAATGATGGGCCCGTTCCCCGTGTCCCACATTCCCCATGTCCACATTCCCGTAATGATGGGTCTGTTCTTCGTATCGACTTTCAGGGAATGATGGGCATGTACCCCATGTCTACATTCCCGTAATGATGTCCCTTTTCCACGTTTCCACATACTCGTAATGATGTGTCTGTTTTCTGTGTCCACACTCCCATAATGATGGGCCCGTTCCCCGTGTCCCACATTCCCCATGTCCACATTCCCGTAATGATGGGTCTGTTCTTCGTATCGACATTAAGGGAATGATGGGCATGTACCCCATGTCTACATTCCCATAATGATGTCACTTTTCCCCATTTCCACATACTCGTAATGATGTGTCTGTTTTTTGTGTCCACACTCCCATAATGATGGGCCCGTTCCCCGTGTCCCACATTCCCCATGTCCACATTCCCATAATGATGGGTCTGTTCTTCGTATCGACATTCAGTGAATGATGGGCATGTACCCCATGTCTACATTCCCATAATGATGTCCCTTTTCCCCGTTTCCACATACTCGTAATGATGTGTCTGTTTTCTGTGTCCACACTCCCATAATGATGGGCCCGTTCCCCGTGTCCCACATTCCCCATGTCCACATTCCCGTAATGATGGGTCTGTTCTTCGTATCGACATTCAGGGAATGATGGGCATGTACCCCATGTCTACATTCCCATAATGATGTCCCTTTTCCCCGTTTCCACATACTCGTAATGATGTGTGTTTTCCGTGTCCACACTCCCATAATGATGGGCCCGTTCCCCGTGTCCCACATTCCCCATGTCCACATTCCCGTAATGATGGGTCTGTTCCCCATATCCACATACCCGTAATGATGGGCCTGTTCCCCGTATCCACATTCCACGAATGATGGGTCTGTTCTTCGTATCGACATTCAGGGAATGATGGGCATGTACCCCATGTCTACATTCCCGTAATGATGTCCCTTTTCCCCGTTTCCACATACTCGTAATGATGTGTCTGTTCTCCGTGTCCACATTCCTGTAAGGATGGGCCTATTCTTCCTGTCCACATTCCCCATGTCCACATTCCCGTAATGATGGGCCTGTTCCCCGTGTCCACATTCCACGAATGATGGGTATGTTCCCCGTGGCCACATTCCTGTAATGATGGGCCTTTTCCTTGTGTCCGCATTCACGGAATAATGCGCCTGTTCCCTGTGTCCACAATCCCGGAAGATGGGTCTGTTCTCCGTGTCCACATTCCTGTAAGGATGGGCCTATTCTTCCTGTCCACATTCCCCATGTCCACATTCCCGTAATGATGGGTCCATTCCCCGTATCCACATACCCGTAATGATGGGCCTGTTCCCCGTGGCCACATTCCTGTAATGATGGGCCTTTTCCTTGTGTCCACATTCACGGAATAATGGGCCGGTTACCTGTGTCCACAATCCTGGAAGATGGTTCTGTTCTCTGTGTCCACATTTCCCTAATGATGCGTCAGTTCTCCGTGTCCACATTCCTGGAATAATTGGACCTGTTCCTCATTTCCTCATTCCCATAATGATGGGACTTTTCCCCCGTATCAACGTTCCTGTAATGATGATGCTGTTCCCCGTGTCTACATTCCCTGTATAATGTTTCTGTTTCCAATTCCCACCCTTCTCTATGTCCACTTTCCCGTAATGATGGGCATATTCTTCATGTCCACATTCCCGAAATGATGGGTTTGTTCAATGTGTCCACATTCCCGAAAAGATGGTTCTGTTCCCTATGTCACCGTTCATGTAATGATGGGTCTGTTTTCTGTGTTCACAATCCCGTAATGATGGGCCTGTTCCCCATTTCCATATTCCCGTAAGCATGGGCCTGATCCTTGTGTCCACTTCCTGTAATGTTAGGCCTGTTTCTGGTTTCCACATTCCTGTAATGATGGGACTGTTTCCCATGTCCACATTCCCGTAAGGATGGGCATGTTTCCCGTGTTTACATTCGCTTAATGATGGGCCTGTTGCACGTGTCCAAATTCCCGTAATGATGGGCACGTTGTCAATGTCCACATGCCTGTATTGATTGCTCTGTTCCCCGTGTCCACATTCCTATACTGTTGGGCCTGTGCCCGTATCCACATTCCCGTAATGATGGACCTATTTCCCTTGTCCACATTCCAGGAATGATGGGCCTGTTCCCCGTGTCCACTCTCCCGCAATAGTAGGGGCTCTTCCCCATTTCCACATTCCCATAATAATGGGCCTGTTTCTTGTATCTACATTCCTGTAATAATTGCTCTGTTCCCCGTGTCCACATTCCAGTAATGTTGGACCTGTTGCCCGTATGCACATTACTATACTGTTGGCATGTTCCCCGTGTCCTCATTCCTGTAATGATGGACCTGTTCCCCATGTCCACATTCCCGTAATGATCAGTCTGTTCCCCGTGTTCACATTCCCGTAATGATGGGTCTGTTCTTCGTGTCCACTTTTGGGGAATGATGGGCCTGTTCCCCATCTCCACATTCCTGTATGGATGGGCCTGTACTCCGTGTCTTCATTCCCGTAATGATGGACCTGTTCCCCATGACTACATTCTAGTAATGATGTTCCCTGTGTCCACATTCCCGGATTAACGGGCCTGTTTCCTGTGTCCACATTCCCGGAATAATGGGCCTGTTGCACATCTCCTCATTCCCATAATGATGGGTCTGTTCTCCGTGTCCACATTTCAGTAATGATGGGCCTTTTCGCCGTGTCCACATTCCCGTATTGATGGGCCTTTTCCGTGTGTCCACATTCCCGTAATGATGGGCCTGTTTCCTGTGTAGACATTCCTGTCATGATGGGCCTTTCCCCTGTGTCCACATTCCCGAAAAGATGGGTCTGTTCCCTATGTCAATGTCCCTGTAATGATGCGTCTGTTTTCTGTGTTGACAATCCTGTAATGATGGGCCTGTTCCCCAATTCCACATTACCGTAATGATGGGTCTTTTCTTCGTATCGACATTCAGGGAATGATGGGCATGTACCCCATGTCTACATTCCCGTAATGATGTCCCTTTTCCCCGTTTCCACATACTCGTAATGATGTGTCTGTTTTCTGTGTCCACACTCCGATAATGATGGGCCCGTTCCCCGTGTCCCACATTCCCCATGTCCACATTCCCGTAATGATGGGTCTGTTCTTCGTATCGACATTCAGGGAATGTTGGGCATGTACCCCATGTCTACATTCCCATAATGATGTCCCTTTTCCCCGTTTCCACATACTCGTAATTATGTGTCTGTTCTCCGTGTCCACATTCCTGTAAAGATGGGCCTATTCTTCCTGTCCACATTCCCCATGTCCACATTCCCGTAATGATGGGTCTGTTCCCCATATCCACATTCCCGTAATGATGGGCCTTTTCCCCGTGTCCACATACCCGTAATGATGGGCCTGTTCCCCGTCTCCACATTCCACGAATGATGGGTATGTTCCCCATGTCCACATTCCTGTAATGATGAGTCTGTTCTTCGTGTCCACTTTCGGGGAATGATGGGCCTGTACCCCATGTCCACATTCCTGGAAGATGGGCCTGTTCCCCATGTCCACATTCCCGTAATGATCAGTCTGTTCCCCGTGTTTACATTCCTGTAATGATGGGTCTGTTCTTTGTGTCCACTTGTGGGGAATGATGGGCCTGTTTCCCGTGTCCACATTCCTGGAAGATGGGCCTGTACCCCATGTCCACATTCCTGTAAGATGGGCCTGTTCCCCATGTCCACATTCCTGGAAGATGGGCCTGTACCCCATGTCCACATTCCTGGAAGATGGGACTGTTCCCCATGTCCACATTCCCGTAATGATGGGTCTGTTCTTCGTATCGACATTCAGGGAATGATGGGCATGTACCCCATGTCTACATTCCCATAATGATGTCCCTTTTCCCCGTTTCCACATACTCGTAATGATGTGTGTTTTCCGTGTCCACACTCCCATAATGATGGGCCCGTTCCCCGTGTCCCATATTCCCCATGTCCACATTCCCGTAATGATGGGTCTGTTCCCCATATCCACATACCCGTAATGATGGGCCTGTTCCCCGTGTCCACATTCCACGAATGATGGGTCTGTTCTTCGTATCGACATTCAGGGAATGATGGGCATGTACCCCATGTCTACATTCCCATAATGATGTCCCTTTTCCCCGTTTCCACATACTCGTAATGATGTGTGTTTTCCGTGTCCACACTCCCATAATGATGGGCCCGTTCCCCGTGTCCCATATTCCCCATGTCCACATTCCCGTAATGATGGGTCTGTTCCCCATATCCACATACCCGTAATGATGGGCCTGTTCCCCGTGTCCACATTCCACGAATGATGGGTCTGTTCTTCGTATCGACATTCAGGGAATGATGGGCATGTACCCCATGTCTACATTCCCGTAATGATGTCCCTTTTCCCCGTTTCCACATACTCGTAATGATGTGTCTGTTCTCCGTGTCCACATTCCTGTAAGGATGGGCCTATTCTTCCTGTCCACATTCCCCATGTCCACATTCCCGTAATGATGGGTCTGTTCCCCATATTCACATACCCGTAATGATGGGCCTGTTCCCCGTGTCCACATTCAACGAATGATGGGTATGTTCCCCGTGGCCACATTCCTGTAATGATGGGCCTTTTCCTTGTGTCCGCATTCACGGAATAATGCGCCTGTTCCCTGTGTCCACAATCCCGGAAGATGGGTCTGTTCTCCGTGTCCACATTCCTGTAAGGATGGGCCTATTCTTCCTGTCCACATTCCCCATGTCCACATTCCCGTAATGATGGGTCCATTCCCCGTATCCACATACCCGTAATGATGGGCCTGTTCCCCGTGGCCACATTCCTGTAATGATGGGCCTTTTCCTTGTGTCCACATTCACGGAATAATGGGCCGGTTACCTGTGTCCACAATCCTGGAAGATGGTTCTGTTCTCTGTGTCCACATTTCCCTAATGATGCGTCAGTTCTCCGTGTCCACATTCCTGGAATAATTGGACCTGTTCCTCATTTCCTCATTCCCATAATGATGGGACTTTTCCCCCGTATCAACGTTCCTGTAATGATGATGCTGTTCCCTGTGTCTACATTCCCGGTATAATGTTTCTGTTTCCAATTCCCACCCTTCTCTATGTCCACTTTCCCGTAATGATGGGCATATTCTTCATGTCCACATTCCCGAAATGATGGGTTTGTTCAATGTGTCCACATTCCCGAAAAGATGGGTCTGTTCCCTATGTCACCGTTCATGTAATGATGGGTCTGTTTTCTGTGTTCACAATCCCGTAATGATGAGCCTGTTCCCCATTTCCAGATTCCCGTAAGCATGGGCCTGATCCTTGTGTCCACTTCCTGTAATGTTAGGCCTGTTTCTGGTTTCCACATTCCTGTAATGATGGGACTGTTTCCCATGTCCACATTCCCGTAAGGATGGGCATGTTTCCCGTATTTACATTCGCTTAATGATGGGCCTGTTGCACGTGTCCAAATTCCCGTAATGATGGGCACGTTGTCAATGTCCACATGCCTGTATTGATTGCTCTGTTCCCCGTGTCCACATTCCTATACTGTTGGGCCTGTGCCCGTATCCACATTCCCGTAATGATGGACCTATTTCCCTTGTCCACATTCCAGGAATGATGGGCCTGTTCCCCGTGTCCACTCTCCCGCAATAGTAGGGGCTCTTCCCCATTTCCACATTCCCATAATAATGGGCCTGTTTCTTGTATCTACATTCCTGTAATAATTGCTCTGTTCCCCGTGTCCACATTCCAGTAATGTTGGACCTGTTGCCCGTATGCACATTACTATACTGTTGGCATGTTCCCCGTGTCCTCATTCCTGTAATGATGGACCTGTTCCCCAAGTCCACATTCCCGTAATGATCAGTCTGTTCCCCGTGTTCACATTCCTGGAAAGATGGGTCTGTTTTCTCTGTCCACATTCTCGTAATGATGGGCCTTTACTCCATGTCCACCTTCCTGTCATGATGGGCCTGTTCCCGAGTGCACATTCCCTGAATAATGGGGCCTGTTCCCCGTGTACACATTTCATTAATAATAGGCCTGTTCCACGTGTCCACATGCACGTAATGATGCTCCTGTTCCCCATGTCCACATTTCTGGAATAATGTGCCTGTACCCCATGTCCACATTCCTGGAAGATGGGACTGTTCCCTGTGTCCACATACCCGTATTGATGGGCCTTTTCCCCATGTCCACATTCCCGTAATGATGGGTCTGTTCTTCGTATCGACATTCAGGGAATGATGGGCATGTACCCCATGTCTACATTTCCATAATGATGTCCCTTTTCCCCGTTTCCACATACTCGTAATGATGTGTGTTTTCCGTGTCCACACTCCCATAATGATGGGCCCGTTCCCGGTGTCCCATATTCCCCATGTCCACATTCCCGTAATGATGGGTCTGTTCCCCATATCCACATACCCGTAATGATGGGCCTGTTCCCCGTGTCCACATTCCACGAATGATGGGTCTGTTTTTCGTATCGACATTCAGGGAATGATGGGCATGTACCCCATGTCTACATTCCCGTAATGATGTCCCTTTTCCCCGTTTCCACATACTCGTAATGATGTGTCTGTTGTCCGTGTCCACATTCCTGTAAGGATGGGCCTATTCTTCCTGTCCACATTCCCCATGTCCACATTCCCGTAATGATGGGTCTGTTCCCCATATCCACATACCCGTAATGATGGGCCTGTTCCCCGTGTCCACATTCCACGAATGATGGGTATGTTCCCCGTGGCCACATTCTTGTAATGATGGGCCTTTTCCTTGTGTCCGCATTCACGGAATAATGCGCCTGTTCCCTGTGTCCACAATCCCGGAAGATGGGTCTGTTCTCCGTGTCCACATTCCTGTAAGGATGGGCCTATTCTTCCTGTCCACATTCCCCATGTCCACATTCCCGCAATGATGGGTCCATTCCCCGTATCCACATACCCGTAATGATGGGCCTGTTCCCCGTGGCCACATTCCTGTAATGATGGGCCTTTTCCTTGTGTCCACATTCACGGAATAATGGGCCGGTTACCTGTGTCCACAATCCTGGAAGATGGTTCTGTTCTCTGTGTCCACATTTCCCTAATGATGCGTCAGTTCTCCGTGTCCACATTCCTGGAATAATTGGACCTGTTCCTCATTTCCTCATTCCCATAATGATGGGACTTTTCCCCCGTATCAACGTTCCTGTAATGATGATGCTGTTCCCCGTGTCTACATTCCCGGTATAATGTTTCTGTTTCCAATTCCCACCCTTCTCTATGTCCACTTTCCCGTAATGATGGGCATATTCTTCATGTCCACATTCCCGAAATGATGGGTTTGTTCAATGTGTCCACATTCCCGAAAAGATGGGTCTGTTCCCTATGTCACCGTTCATGTAATGATGGGTCTGTTTTCTGTGTTCACAATCCCGTAATGATGGGCCTGTTCCCCATTTCCATATTCCCGTAAGCATGGGCCTGATCCTTGTGTCCACTTCCTGTAATGTTAGGCCTGTTTCTGGTTTCCACATTCCTGTAATGATGGGACTGTTTCCCATGTCCACATTCCCGTAAGGATGGGCATGTTTCCCGTGTTTACATTCGCTTAATGATGGGCCTGTTGCACGTGTCCAAATTCCCGTAATGATGGGCACGTTGTCAATGTCCACATGCCTGTATTGATTGCTCTGTTCCCCGTGTCCACATTCCTATACTGTTGGGCCTGTGCCCGTATCCACATTCCCGTAATTATGGACCTATTTCCCTTGTCCACATTCCAGGAATGATGGGCCTGTTCCCCGTGTCCACTCTCCCGCAATAGTAGGGGCTCTTCCCCATTTCCACATTCCCATAATAATGGGCCTGTTTCTTGTATCTACATTCCTGTAATAATTGCTCTGTTCCCCGTGTCCACATTCCAGTAATGTTGGACCTGTTGCCCGTATGCACATTACTATACTGTTGGCATGTTCCCCGTGTCCTCATTCCTGTAATGATGGACCTGTTCCCCATGACTACATTCTAGTAATGACGTTCCCTGTGTCCACATTCCCGGATTAACGGGCCTGTTTCCTGTGTCCACATTCCCGGAATAATGGGCCTGTTGCACATCTCCTCATTCCCATAATGATGGGTCTGTTCTCCGTGTCCACATTTCAGTAATGATGGGCCTTTTCGCCGTGTCCACATTCCCGTATTGATGGGCCTTTTCCGTGTGTCCACATTCCCGTAATGATGGGCCTGTTTCCTGTGTAGACATTCCTGTCATGATGGGCCTTTCCCCTGTGTCCACATTCCCGAAAAGATGGGTCTGTTCCCTATGTCAATGTCCCTGTAATGATGCGTCTGTTTTCTGTGTTGACAATCCTGTAATGATGGGCCTGTTCCCCAATTCCACATTACCGTAATGATGGGTCTGTTCTTCGTATCGACATTCAGGGAATGATGGGCATGTACCCCATGTCTACATTCCCGTAATGATGTCCCTTTTCCCCGTTTCCACATACTCGTAATGATGTGTCTGTTTTCTGTGTCCACACTCCCATAATGATGGGCCCGTTCCCCGTGTCCCACATTCCCCATGTCCACATTCCCGTAATGATGGGTCTGTTCTTCGTATCGACATTCAGGGAATGTTGGGCATGTACCCCATGTCTACATTCCCGTAATGATGTCCCTTTTCCCCGTTTCCACATACTCGTAATTATATGTCTGTTCTCCGTGTCCACATTCCTGTAAAGATGGGCCTATTCTTCCTGTCCACATTCCCCATGTCCACATTCCCGTAATGATGGGTCTGTTCCCCATATCGACATTTCCGTAATGATGGGCCTTTTCCCCGTGTCCACATACCCGTAATGATGGGCCTGTTCCCCGTCTCCACATTCCACGAATGATGGGTATGTTCCCCATGTCCACATTCCCGTAATGATGAGTCTGTTCTTCGTGTCCACTTTCGGGGAATGATGGGCCTGTACCCCATGTCCACATTCCTGGAAGATGGGCCTGTTCCCCATGTCCACATTCCCGTAATGATCAGTCTGTTCCCCGTGTTCACATTCCTGTAATGATGGGTCTGTTCTTTGTGTCCACTTGTGGGGAATGATGGGCCTGTTCCCCGTGTCCACATTCCTGGAAGATGGGCCTGTACCCCATGTCCACATTCCTGTAAGATGGGCCTGTTCCTCGTGTCCACATTCCTGGAAGATGGGCCTGTACCCCATGTCCACATTCCTGGAAGATGGGACTGTTCCCCATGTCCACATTCCCGTAATGATGGGTCTGTTCTTCGTATCGACATTCAGGGAATGATGGGCATGTACCCCATGTCTACATTCCCATAATGATGTCCCTTTTCCCCGTTTCCACATACTCGTAATGATGTGTGTTTTCCGTGTCCACACTCCCATAATGATGGGCCCGTTCCCCGTGTCCCATATTCCCCATGTCCACATTCCCGTAATGATGGGTCTGTTCCCCATATCCACATACCCGTAATGATGGGCCTGTTCCCCGTGTCCACATTCCACGAATGATGGGTCTGTTTTTCGTATCGACATTCAGGGAATGATGGGCATGTACCCCATGTCTACATTCCCGTAATGATGTCCCTTTTCCCCGTTTCCACATACTCGTAATGATGTGTCTGTTGTCCGTGTCCACATTCCTGTAAGGATGGGCCTATTCTTCCTGTCCACATTCCCCATGTCCACATTCCCGTAATGATGGGTCTGTTCCCCATATCCACATACCCGTAATGATGGGCCTGTTCCCCGTGTCCACATTCCACGAATGATGGGTATGTTCCCCATGTCCACATTCCCGTAATGATGAGTCTGTTCTTCGTGTCCACTTTCGGGGAATGATGGGCCTGTACCCCATGTCCACATTCCTGGAAGATGGGCCTGTTCCCCATGTCCACATTCCCGTAATGATCAGTCTGTTCCCCGTGTTCACATTCCTGTAATGATGGGTCTGTTCTTTGTGTCCACTTGTGGGGAATGATGGGCCTGTTCCCCGTGTCCACATTCCTGGAAGATGGGCCTGTACCCCATGTCCACATTCCTGTAAGATGGGCCTGTTCCCCGTGTCCACATTCCTGGAAGATGGGCCTGTACCCCATGTCCACATTCCTGGAAGATCGGACTGTTCCCCATGTCCACATTCCCGTAATGATGGGTCTGTTCTTCGTATCGACATTCAGGGAATGATGGGCATGTACCCCATGTCTACATTTCCATAATGATGTCCCTTTTCCCCGTTTCCACATACTCGTAATGATGTGTGTTTTCCGTGTCCACACTCCCATAATGATGGGCCCGTTCCCCGTGTCCCATATTCCCCATGTCCACATTCCCGTAATGATGGGTCTGTTCCCCATATCCACATACCCGTAATGATGGGCCTGTTCCCCGTGTCCACATTCCACGAATGATGGGTCTGTTTTTCGTATCGACATTCAGGGAATGATGGGCATGTACCCCATGTCTACATTCCCGTAATGATGTCCCTTTTCCCCGTTTCCACATACTCGTAATGATGTGTCTGTTGTCCGTGTCCACATTCCTGTAAGGATGGGCCTATTCTTCCTGTCCACATTCCCCATGTCCACATTCCCGTAATGATGGGTCTGTTCCCCATATCCACATACCCGTAATGATGGGCCTGTTCCCCGTGTCCACATTCCACGAATGATGGGTATGTTCCCCGTGGCCACATTCCTGTAATGATGGGCCTTTTCCTTGTGTCCGCATTCACGGAATAATGCGCCTGTTCCCTGTGTCCACAATCCCGGAAGATGGGTCTGTTCTCCGTGTCCACATTCCTGTAAGGATGGGCCTATTCTTCCTGTCCACATTCCCCATGTCCACATTCCCGTAATGATGGGTCCATTCCCCGTATCCACATACCCGTAATGATGGGCCTGTTCCCCGTGGCCACATTCCTGTAATGATGGGCCTTTTCCTTGTGTCCACATTCACGGAATAATGGGCCGGTTACCTGTGTCCACAATCCTGGAAGATGGTTCTGTTCTCTGTGTCCACATTTCCCTAATGATGCGTCAGTTCTCCGTGTCCACATTCCTGGAATAATTGGACCTGTTCCTCATTTCCTCATTCCCATAATGATGGGACTTTTCCCCCGTATCAACGTTCCTGTAATGATGATGCTGTTCCCTGTGTCTACATTCCCAGTATAATGTTTCTGTTTCCAATTCCCACCCTTCTCTATGTCCACTTTCCCGTAATGATGGGCATATTCTTCATGTCCACATTCCCGAAATGATGGGTTTGTTCAATGTGTCCACATTCCCGAAAAGATGTGTCTGTTCCCTATGTCACCGTTCATGTAATGATGGGTCTGTTTTCTGTGTTCACAATCCCGTAATGATGGGCCTGTTCCCCATTTCCATATTCCCGTAAGCATGGGCCTGATCCTTGTGTCCACTTCCTGTAATGTTAGGCCTGTTTCTGGTTTCCACATTCCTGTAATGATGGGACTGTTTCCCATGTCCACATTCCCGTAAGGATGGGCATGTTTCCCGTGTTTACATTCGCTTAATGATGGGCCTGTTGCACGTGTCCAAATTCCCGTAATGATGGGCACGTTGTCAATGTCCACATGCCTGTATTGATTGCTCTGTTCCCCGTGTCCACATTCCTATACTGTTGGGCCTGAGCCCGTATCCACATTCCCGTAATGATGGACCTATTTCCCTTGTCCACATTCCAGGAATGATGGGCCTGTTCCCCGTGTCCACTCTCCCGCAATAGTAGGGGCTCTTCCCCATTTCCACATTCCCATAATAATGGGCCTGTTTCTTGTATCTACATTCCTGTAATAATTGCTCTGTTCCCCGTGTCCACATTCCAGTAATGTTGGACCTGTTGCCCGTATGCACATTACTATACTGTTGGCATGTTCCCCGTGTCCTCATTCCTGTAATGATGGACCTGTTCCCCAAGTCCACATTCCCGTAATGATCAGTCTGTTCCCCGTGTTCACATTCCCGTAATGATGGGTCTGTTCTTCGTGTCCACTTTTGGGGAATGATGGGCCTGTTCCCCGTCTCCACATTCCTGTATGGATGGGCCTGTACTCCGTGTCTTCATTCCCGTAATGATGGACCTGTTCCCCATGACTACATTCTAGTAATGATGTTCCCTGTGTCCACATTCCCGGATTAACGGGCCTGTTTCCTGTGTCCACATTCCCGGAATAATGGGCCTGTTGCACATCTCCTCATTCCCATAATGATGGGTCTGTTCTCCGTGTCCACATTTCAGTAATGATGGGCCTTTTCGCCGTGTCCACATTCCCGTATTGATGGGCCTTTTCCGTGTGTCCACATTCCCGTAATGATGGGCCTGTTTCCTGTGTAGACATTCCTGTCATGATGGGCCTTTCCCCTGTGTCCACATTCCCGAAAAGATGGGTCTGTTCCCTATGTCAATGTCCCTGTAATGATGCGTCTGTTTTCTGTGTTGACAATCCTGTAATGATGGGCCTGTTCCCCAATTCCACATTACCGTAATGATGGGTCTGTTCTTCGTATCGACATTCAGGGAATGATGGGCATGTACCCCATGTCTACATTCCCGTAATGATGTCCCTTTTCCCCGTTTCCACATACTCGTAATGATGTGTCTGTTTTCTGTGTCCACACTCCCATAATGATGGGCCCGTTCCCCGTGTCCCACATTCCCCATGTCCACATTCCCGTAATGATGGGTCTGTTCTTCGTATCGACATTCAGGGAATGATGGGCATGTACCCCATGTCTACATTCCCGTAATGATGTCCCTTTTCCCCGTTTCCACATACTCGTATTTATGTGTCTGTTCTCCGTGTCCACATTCCTGTAAAGATGGGCCTATTCTTCCTGTCCACATTCCCCATGTCCACATTCCCGTAATGATGGGTCTGTTCCCCATATCCACATTCCCGTAATGATGGGCCTTTTCCCCGTGTCCACATACCCGTAATGATGGGCCTGTTCCCCGTCTCCACATTCCACGAATGATGGGTATGTTCCCCATGTCCACATTCCCGTAATGATGAGTCTGTTCTTCGTGTCCACTTTCGGGGATTGATGGGCCTGTACCCCATGTCCACATTCCTGGAAGATGGGCCTGTACCCCATGTCCACATTCCTGGAAGATGGGCCTGTTCCCCATGTCCACATTCCCGTAATGATGGGTCTGTTCTTTGTGTCCACTTGTGGGGAATGATGGGCCTGTTCCCCGTGTCCACATTCCTGGAAAATGGGCCTGTACCCCATGTCCACATTCCTGTAAGATGGGCCTGTTCCCCGTGTCCACATTCCTGGAAGATGAGCCTGTACCCCATGTCCACATTCCTGGAAGATGGGACTGTTCCCCATGTCCACATTCCCGTAATGATGGGTCTGTTCTTCGTATCGACATTCAGGGAATGATGGGCATGTACCCCATGTCTACATTCCCATAATGATGTCCCTTTTCCCCGTTTCCACATACTCGTAATGATGTGTGTTTTCCGTGTCCACACTCCCATAATGATGGGCCCGTTCCCCGTGTCCCATATTCCCCATGTCCACATTCCCGTAATGATGGGTCTGTTCCCCATATCCACATACCCGTAATGATGGGCCTGTTCCCCGTGTCCACATTCCACAAATGATGGGTATGTTCTTCGTATCGACATTCAGGGAATGATGGGCATGTACCCCATGTCTACATTCCCGTAATGATGTCCCTTTTCCCCGTTTCCACATACTCGTAATGATGTGTCTGTTCTCCGTGTCCACATTCCTGTAAGGATGGGCCTATTCTTCCTGTCCACATTCCCCATGTCCACATTCCCGTAATGATGGGTCTGTTCCCCATATTCACATACCCGTAATGATGGGCCTGTTCCCCGTGTCCACATTCCACGAATGATGGGTATGTTCCCCGTGGCCACATTCCTGTAATGATGGGCCTTTTCCTTGTGTCCGCATTCACGGAATAATGCGCCTGTTCCCTGTGTCCACAATCCCGGAAGATGGGTCTGTTCTCCGTGTCCACATTCCTGTAAGGATGGGCCTATTCTTCCTGTCCACATTCCCCATGTCCACATTCCCGTAATGATGGGTCCATTCCCCGTATCCACATACCCGTAATGATGGGCCTGTTCCCCGTGGCCACATTCCTGTAATGATGGGCCTTTTCCTTGTGTCCACATTCACGGAATAATGGGCCGGTTACCTGTGTCCACAATCCTGGAAGATGGTTCTGTTCTCTGTGTCCACATTTCCCTAATGATGCGTCAGTTCTCCGTGTCCACATTCCTGGAATAATTGGACCTGTTCCTCATTTCCTCATTCCCATAATGATGGGACTTTTCCCCCGTATCAACGTTCCTGTAATGATGATGCTGTTCCCCGTGTCTACATTCCCTGTATAATGTTTCTGTTTCCAATTCCCACCCTTCTCTATGTCCACTTTCCCGTAATGATGGGCATATTCTTCATGTCCACATTCCCGAAATGATGGGTTTGTTCAATGTGTCCACATTCCCGAAAAGATGGGTCTGTTCCCTATGTCACCGTTCATGTAATGATGGGTCTGTTTTCTGTGTTCACAATCCCGTAATGATGGGCCTGTTCCCCATTTCCATATTCCCGTAAGCATGGGCCTGATCCTTGTGTCCACTTCCTGTAATGTTAGGCCTGTTTCTGGTTTCCACATTCCTGTAATGATGGGACTGTTTCCCATGTCCACATTCCCGTAAGGATGGGCATGTTTCCCGTGTTTACATTCGCTTAATGATGGGCCTGTTGCACGTGTCCAAATTCCCGTAATGATGGGCACGTTGTCAATGTCCACATGCCTGTATTGATTGCTCTGTTCCCCGTGTCCACATTCCTATACTGTTGGGCCTGAGCCCGTATCCACATTCCCGTAATGATGGACCTATTTCCCTTGTCCACATTCCAGGAATGATGGGCCTGTTGCACGTGTCCAAATTCCCATAATGATGGGCCTGTTCCCCGTGTCCACTCTCCCTCAATAGTAGGGGCTCTTCCCCATTTCCACATTCCCATAATAATGGGCCTGTTTCTTGTATCTACATTCCTGTAATAATTGCTCTGTTCCCCGTGTCCACATTCCAGTAATGTTGGGCCTGTTGCCCGTATGCACATTACTATACTGTTTGCATGTTCCCCGTGTCCTCATTCCTGTAATGATGGACCTGTTCCCCATGTCCACATTCCCGTAATGATCGGTCTGTTCCCCGTGTTCACATTCCCGTAATGATGGGTCTGTTCTTCGTGTCCACTTTTGGGGAATGATGGGCCTGTACCCCATGTCCACATTCCTGGAAGATGGGCCTGTTCCCCGTGTCCACATTCCTGGAAGATGGGCCTGTACCCCATGTCCACATTCCTGGAAGATGGGCCTGTTCCCCGTGTCCACATTCCTGGAAGATGGGCCTGTACCCCATGTCCACATTCCTGGAAGATGGGACTATTCCCTGTGTCCACATACCCGTATTGATGGGCCTTTTCCCCGTGTCCACATTCCCGTAATGATGGGTCTGTTCTTCGTATCGACATTCAGGGAATGATGGGCATGTACCCCATGTCTACATTCCCGTAATAATGTGCCTTTTCGCCGTTTCCACATACTCGTAATGATGTGTCTGTTTACTGTGTCCACACTACCATAATGATGGGCATGTCCACATTCCCGTAACGATCAGTCTGTTCCCCGTGTCCACATTCCCGTAATGATCAGTCTGTTCACCGTGTCCACATTCCCGTAATGATGGGTCTGTTCTTCTTGTCCACCTTCGGGGAATGATGGGCCTGTACCCCATGTCCACATTCCTGGAAGATGGGCCTGTTTCCCGTGTCCACACTCCCGCAATAATGGGGCCTCTTCCCCATTTCCACATTCCCATAATAATGGGCCTGTTTCTTGTATCTACATTCCTGTAATAATTGCTCTGTTCCCCGAGTCCACATTCCAGTACTGTTGGGCCTGTTGCCCGTATGCACATTTCCATAATGTTGGCATGTTCCCCATGTCCTCATTCCTGTAATGATGGACTTGTTCCCCTTGTCCACATTTCTGTAATGATCAGTCTGTTCCCCGTGTTCATATTCCTGTAATGATGGATCAGTTCTTCGTGTCCACTTTTGGGGAATGATGGGCCTGTTCCCCGTGTCACATTCCTGGAAGATGGGCCTGTTCCCCGTGTCCGCATTCCTGGAAGATGGGCCTGTTCCCCGTGTCCACATTCCAGCAATAATGGGCCTGTTCCCTGTGTCCACATTCCCGTAATGATACGTCAGTTCTCCGTGTCCACATTCCTGGAATAATTGGTCCTGTTTTGCATGCTTTCATACCCATAATGATGGGACTTTTCCCAGTTTCAACATTCCCATAATGATGATGGTGTTTCCCGTTTCTACATTCCCGTTATAATGGTCCTGTTCCCTATTCCCACCCTTCTCCATATCCACTTTCCCGTAATGATGCGCCTGTTCTTCGTGTCCATATTCCCGTAATGATTGGTCTGTTCCCCGTGTCCACATTCCTGTAATGATGGGCATGTTCCCCGTGTTCACATTCCTGTAATACTGGGGCCTGCTCCCTGTGTCCATATTCCCGTAATGATAGGCCTGTTTCCCACGTCCACGTTCCCGTAACGATGTGCCTGTTCCCCGTGTCCACATTCTAGTAATAATGGGCCTGTTCCCCGTATCCACATTCCCGGAATGATGGGGCATTTTCCCCATATCCACATTATCGTAATGTTGGGCCTGTTCCCCGAGTCCACATTCCTGTAATGATGGTTCTGTTCCCTGTTTCCACATTCTCGTAATGATGGGTCTGTTTTCCGTTTCCACACTCCCATAATGATGGGTCTGTTTTCCGTGTCCACAGTCCCGTAAGGTAGGGCCTGATCCCTGTGTCCACATTCCAGTAATAATCGGGCTGTTTCCACTTCCCGGAATGATGGTCCAGTTTCCCGTGTCAACATTCCTGTAATGATGGGCCTTTTCCCTGTGTCCACTTTCCCGGAATAATTGGCCTGTTCCCTATGCCCACAATTCCGGAATGATTGATCTGTTCGCCGTGTCCACATTCCCGTAATGATGTACCTGTTTCTCATGTTCACATTCCAGTCATAATGGGCCTGTTCCTTGTGTTCACATTCCCGGATTATTGGGCCAGTTACCCATCTCCACATTCCCATATTGATGGTCCTCTTACCCGTGTCCACGTTCCCGTAATGATGTGCCTGTTCCCCGTGTCCACATTCTAGTAATAATGGGCCTGTTCCCCGTATCCACATTCCCGGAATGATGGGGCATTTTCCCCATATCCACATTATCGTAATGTTGGGCCTGTTCCCCGAGTCCACATTCCTGTAATGATGGTTCTGTTCCCTGTTTCCACATTCTCGTAATGATGGGTCTGTTTTCCGTTTCCACACTCCCATAATGATGGGTCTGTTTTCCGTGTCCACAGTCCCGTAAGGTAGGGCCTGATCCCTGTGTCCACATTCCAGTAATAATCGGGCTGTTTCCACTTCCCGGAATGATGGTCCAGTTTCCCGTGTCAACATTCCTGTAATGATGGGCCTTTTCCCTGTGTCCACTTTCCCGGAATAATTGGCCTGTTCCCTATGCCCACAATTCCGGAATGATTGATCTGTTCGCCGTGTCCACATTCCCGTAATGATGTACCTGTTTCTCATGTTCACATTCCAGTAATAATGGGCCTGTTCCTTGTGTTCACATTCCCGGATTATTGGGCCAGTTACCCATCTCCACATTCCCATATTGATGGTCCTCTTACCCGTGTCCACGTTCCCGTAATGATGTGCCTGTTCCCCGTGTCCACATTCTAGTAATAATGGGCCTGTTCCCCGTATCCACATTCCCGGAATGATGGGACATTTTCCCCGTATCCACATTATCGTAATGTTGGGCCTGTTCCCCGAGTCCACATTCCTGTAATGATGGTTCTGTTCCCTGTTTCCACATTCTCGTAATGATGGGTCTGTTTTCCGTTTCCACAGTCCCGTAAGTTAGGGCCTGATCCCTGTGTCCACATTCCAGTAATAATCGGGCTGTTTCCACTTCCCGGAATGATGGTCCAGTTTCCCGTGTCAACATTCCTGTAATGATGGGCCTTTTCCCTGTGTCCACATTCCCAGAATAATTGGCCTGTTCCCTATGCCCACAATTCCGGAATGATTGATCTGTTCGCCGTGTCCACATTCCCGTAATGATGTACCTGTTTCTCATGTTCACATTCCAGTAATAATGGGCCTGTTCCTTGTGTTCACATTCCCGGATTATTGGGCCAGTTACCCATCTCCACATTCCCATATTGATGGTCCTCTTACCCGTGTCCACGTTCCCGTAACGATGTGCCTGTTCCCCGTGTCCACATTCTAGTAATAATGGGCCTGTTCCCCGTATCCACATTCCTGGAATGATGGGGCATTTTCCCCGTATCCACATTATCGTAGTGTTGGGCCTGTTCCCCGAGTCCACATTCCTGTAATGATGGTTCTGTTCCCTGTTTCCACATTCTCGTAATGATGGGTCTGTTCTTCGTATCGACATTCAGGGAATGATGGGCATGTACCCCATGTCTACATTCCCATAATGATGTCCCTTTTCCCCGTTTCCACATACTCGTAATGATGAGTCTGTTTTCTGTTTCCACACTCCCATAATTATGGGTCTGTTTTCCGTGTCCACAGTCCCGTAAGGTAGGGCCTGATCCCTGTGTCCACATTCCAGTAATAATCGGGCTGTTTCCACTTCCCGGAATGATGGTCCAGTTTCCCGTGTCAACATTCCTGTAATGATGGGCCTTTTCCCTGTGTCCACTTTCCCGGAATAATTGGCCTGTTCCCTATGCCCACAATTCCGGAATGATTGATCTGTTCGCCGTGTCCACATTCCCGTAATGATGTACCTGTTTCTCATGTTCACATTCCAGTAATAATGGGCCTGTTCCTTGTGTTCACATTCCCGGATTATTGGGCCAGTTACCCATCTCCACATTCCCATATTGATGGTCCTCTTACCCGCGTCCACATTCCCGTATTGATGGGTCTGTTCTTCGTGTCCACGTTTGGGGAATGATGGGACTGTACCCCATGGCCACATTCCCGTAATGACGAGTCCATTCCCCGCATCCACATTCCCGTAATGTTGGGCCTGTTCCCCGTGATCTCATTCCCGTAGTGATGCGCCTGTTCCCCGTGTCCACATTCCCGTAATGATGGGTCTTTTTTCCGTGTCCACTCTCCCATAATGGTGGGTCTGTCTTTCGTTTCCACATTCCAAAATGATGGGCCTTTTCCACATATCCACATTTCCGTAATGATGGGCCTGTTCCCCGTGTCCACATTCCTGTAATGATCGTCCTGTTCTCTATTCCCACTGTTCCCCGTTTCAACATTCCCAGAATGATGGGCCTGTTCTCTGTTCCCCACCATTCCCCGTGTTCATGTTCCCTAAATGATGGATCTGTCCCTTGCTGATCAGCTCCCCCTTGGTGATTATCACCTTCCCTCTATGTCCAGGTACCGTTCGGAGAGGTGACGATGGTGCAGGAGTGGCTAGGAGTGAGTGGCATTGTGGAACGACCCGCAACAGAACACCCCAGGCGCCCGGTGCTGGGTTGGCAGTGTCAGCGTTCAGAAGTGAGTGGCGCCCGGTTCTGGGGTCTGTTTCGTTCCTTGTGTGGAGCTGCGGGTGCCCAAGCCTTTTTCCACCGCTGCTTTGTCCACAACCTGTGCCCCTTGGCCTTTGTGGATGGGGCGGGACGCAATCTGACCCCGGCTGACCTTCCACAGGCCCTGAGGGAACAGTTGCTGGAGGTTTGCGGGGACTCGCTGCGAAGGACAGTCTCTTTGCTGGGGGTGGGTATGGTGGTGGGGGTGGGCAGGCTAGCGGAGACGAGAGCCAGGAAGGCACTGGCGAAGGGAGCAGAGACCAGGGTCAGGGTCGAGGGCATCTCACACCCTTCTCCTCGCAACCCCAGGGCCAACCAAGGTTGGCAGCAGGCCACGGCAGCTCGGTTGCAGGAGCTGCACATCACACCACTGTTGTCATCCAATCCATGAGGTGATGAGAGACCTGCTCCAACCTCCCAGCCACCCTCTCCCAATCTCCCTCTCCCTGCCTCTCTACACACTCCCCCTCTCCCAACCTCCCTCTCCACGCCCATCTATCCACTCCCCCTCTCCCTCTCTCTTTATGTCTCCCTTTAACTCTCACCCCATTCACACCCGCCACTTCTCCCCCTCACCCCCGCTTCGGTCCCTCCTCACCCCCCACCCATCTCTCTGCCTCTTGCCCCCACGCCTCTCTCCACCCTCACCCCCGCTTCCCTCCCCCCACTCACCCCCCACCTCTCTCCTCTCTCGCCCTCCACCCCTCCCTCTTGATCCTAACACTCCCTCCCTCACCCCTTCCCCTGGCCTCCTGCCTCTCTCCCATCCCCAACCTCTCTACTCCCTACACTGCTTTGGGCATTGCAGAAACCTTGAGGGTTGCAAGTTGAACGGTGGTCCTGTTGATCAGAGAGAGACCACATTCATCTCAGATTTCAATAGGGGATTGACATCATCTCATGTGCTTCCCACACCGTGACTCTCCACACGGAATCTTCAATAAGCTTTGAAAGTCTCCTGTCACTTACTGGTACTACAATAAGCTGTATCAATGCAAAACACTCACTGATTTGCTAATGCTTTATATTTCTGCAAAATAAGCTATCATACCAGTGGTTCTCAACCTTTTTATTTCCATTCACATCCCACTTTAAGTAATCTCTGTGCCATAGGTGCTCTGTGATTAGTAAGGGATTGCTTAAGGTGGGATGTAGAAAGAGTTTGAAAACCACCGTTTTAATCGTCCCTAATGGACTCGTTATTTGCCCGGTTTTTTAACTCCAAAGGAAATTGGCAAATGACAATTTTTCTCAGACAAAATATTTCAGTAACAAATGAGTCTAGAGCAGTGATTCTCAGCTTTCCCTTCCAACTCACATCCCACTTTAAGCAATTCCTGACTAATCAGAGCACCGATGGCATAGGGATTACGTAAAGTGGGACGTGAGTGGAAAGAGAAATATTGCGAACCACTGAACTATGCTGTGTGTGATGGGATGGTGTGGAGGGACCTTCACTCTGTGAATGACCCCAGGAGTGTGTGATGGGACGGTGTGGAGGGAGCTTCACTCTGTGTCTGACCCCAAGAGTGGGTGATGGGACGGTGTGGAGGGAGCTTCACTCTGTGTCTGATCCCAGGAATGTGTGATGGGACAGTGTGGAGGGAGGTTCACTCTGTGACTGACCCCAGGAATGTGTGATGGGACGGTGTGGAGGGAGGTTCACTCTGTGACTGACCCCAGGAGTGTGTGATGGGACAGTGTGGAAGGAGCTTCACTCTGTGACTGACCCCAGGAGTGTGTGATGGGACAGTGTGGAAGGAGCTTCACTCTGCAATCCCTTCCTCCTGACCTTGGTGTTCTGGCAAGTGAGTGTATTCCCACATAGGCTGTGTGTCTGGTGTGATCATTCCACACCCCCCCCCTCCCCCCACCGCTGTGTGACTGGTGCTGAGTCGACATTCTTTGCATGCTGTGCTGGCAAGGTATTGCTTGGAATTGTCTCCCTGATGTCCGTGTCATGATGATTCTGACTGTTCACCAGATGTTAACGCACAAGTGTGATGGTTGTGTATGGGGTCATACAGCAAACTCTACACAGCTGCAATAAAATTGTCTTCAAATCTGAAATGAGTTGTCGCAGTGTTTTATGGTGCAGTCCAGGCCTTTTCTGTCTATTGCATTGGTGCTGACCATTCATCCCGATCCCCAACTCTCTCTGCTGCGGCTGCTTTGGCCAATGAACTTCCCAAATGATGTGGTTCTCTCTGCTTCACCTGCTTTTGCAGGTTGAGCACTTCTGATCTCCCCCACCTCTCTGGAGGGGATAGAGTTCCCCCACCCTCCCCAGCCTCATCTGTCTATACCTTTGACATCCCACTGTCAACAGTCCAACAATCCTCTCTTATCTCCCTTACCTTAATTTTCCCCCCTTACCTTACTCTCCCCCTGCTCTCTCACCCCTCGCTGTCTCCCCCTGCTCTCTCCCCCGCGCTCTTCCCCGCGCTCTTCCCCGCTCTCTTCCCCGCTCTCTCCCCGCGCTCTCCCCGCGCTCTCCCCGCTCTCTCCCCGCTCTCTCCCCGCTCTCTCCCCGCGCTCTCCCCGCTCTCTCCCCGCTCTCTCCCCGCTCTCTCCCCGCGCTCTCCCCGCTCTCTCCCCGCGCTCTCCCCGCGCTCTCCCCGCGCTCTCCCCGCTCTCTCCCCGCTCTCTCCCCGCGCTCTCCCCGCTCTCTCCCCGCGCTCTCCCCGCGCTCTCCCCGCTCTCTCCCCGCTCTCTCCCCGCTCTCTCCCCGCTCTCTCCCCGCTCTCTTCCCCGCTCTCTCCCCGCTCTCTCCCCGCTCTCTCCCCGCGCTCTCCCCGCTCTCTCCCCGCTCTCTCCCCGCTCTCTTCCCCGCTCTCTCCCCGCTCTCTCCCCGCTCTCTCCCCGCTCTCTCCCCGCTCTCTCCCCGCTCTCTTCCTCCCTCTCTCCTTGCGCTCTCCCCGCTCTCTCCCCGCTCTCTCCCCGCACTCTCCCCGCTCTCTCCCCGCTCTCTCCCCCGCTCTCTCCCCGCTCTCTCCCCGCTCTCTCCCGCTCTCTTTAACTCTCACAATGGGAGAGATGCTACATTGCAGCCAGGTATGGTCTAGCACTGCGTGGGACAGGAACTGCTCCACAGAAGATTACAAGGAACTGCACAGGGTTGTGAATATGGCTCAGACCATCACACACACCCCTCCCCTCCATTGACCCCATCTACACCTCATCACACTCCCTCCCTTCCATCGACTCTGTCTAACCTCATCATATTCCCTCCCCTCCATTGATCCCGTCTACGGCTCCCCTCCATCGACTCCATCTGCACTGCACCCTACACTCAGTGACTCACTGTAACAATACACCCTGCACTCTGTGACTCCCTGTAACACCACACCCTGCACTCAGTGACTCACTGTAACACCACACCCTGCACTCTGTGACTCCCTGTAACACCACACCCGACACTCAGTGACTCCCTGTAACACCACACCCTGCACTCAGTGACTCCCTGTAACACCACACCCTGCACTCAGTGACTCATGTAACACCACACCCTGCACTCTGTGACTCCCTGTAACACCACACCCTGCACTCAGTGACTCATGTAACACCACACCCTGCACTCAGTGACTCCCTGTAACACCACACCCGACACTCAGTGACTCCCTGTAACACCACACCCTGCACTCAGTGACTCCCTGTAACACCACACCCTGCACTCAGTGACTCATGTAACACCACACCCTGCACTCAGTGACTCCCTGTAACACCACACCCTGCACTCAGTGACTCATGTAACACCACACCCTGCACTCAGTGACTCACTGTAACACCACACCCTGCACTCAGTGACTCATGTAACACCACACCCTGCACTCAGTGACTCCCTGTAACACCACACCCTGCACTCCGTGACTCCCTGTAACACCACACCCTGCACTCCGTGACTCCCTGTAACACCACACCCTGCACTCAGTGACTCCCTGTAACACCACACCCTGCACTCTGTGACTCCCTGTAACACCACACCCTGCACTCTGTGACTCCCTGTAACACCACACCCTGCACTCAGTGACTCATGTAACACCACACCCTGCACTCAGTGACTCCCTGTAACACCACACCCTGCACTCAGTGACTCCCTGTAACACCACACCCTGCACTCAGTGACTCCCTGTAACACCACACCCTGCACTCTGTGACTCCCTGTAACACCACACCCTGCACTCAGTGACTCACTGTAACACCACACCCTGCACTCAGTGACTCATGTAACACCACACCCTGCACTCAGTGACTCCCTGTAACACCACACCCTGCACTCAGTGACTCCCTGTAACACCACACCCTGCACTCTGTGACTCCCTGTAACACCACACCCTGCACTCAGTGACTCCCTGTAACACCACACCCTGCACTCTGTGACTCCCTGTAACACCACACCCTGCACTCAGTGACTCCCTGTAACACCACACCCTGCACTCTGTGACTCCCTGTAACACCACACCCTGCACTCAGTGACTCCCTGTAACACCACACCCTGCACTCTGTGACTCCCTGTAACACCACACCCTACACTCAGTGACTCCCTGTAACACCACACCCTGCACTCAGTGACTCCCTGTAACACCACACCCTGCACTCAGTGACTCCCTGTAACACCACACCCTGCACTCTGTGACTCCCTGTAACACCACACCCTACACTCAGTGACTCCCTGTAACACCACACCCTGCACTCAGTGACTCATGTAACACCACACCCTGCACTCAGTGACTCCCTGTAACACCACACCCTGCACTCTGTGACTCCCTGTAACACCACACCCTACACTCAGTGACTCCCTGTAACACCACACCCTGCACTCAGTGACTCCCTGTAACACCACACCCTGCACTCAGTGACTCCCTGTAACACCACACCCTACACTCAGTGACTCCCTGTAACACCACACCCTGCACTCAGTGACTTCCTGTAACACCACACCCTGCACTCTGTGACTCCCTGTAACACCACACCCTACACTCAGTGACTCCCTGTAACACCACACCCTGCACTCAGTGACTCATGTAACACCACACCCTGCACTCAGTGACTCCCTGTAACACCACACCCTGCACTTTGTGACTCCCTGTAACACCACACCCTGCACTCAGTGACTCATGTAACACCACACCCTGCACTCAGTGACTCACTGTAACACCACACCCTGCACTCAGTGACTCCCTGTAACACCACACCCTGCACAGTGTGACTCCCTGTAACACCACACCCTGCACTCTGTGACTGCCTGTAACACCACACCCTGTACTCAGTGACTCACTGTAACACCACACCCTGCACTCTGTGACTCCCTGTAACACCACACCCTGCACTCAGTGACTCATGTAACACCACACCCTGCAGTCAGTGACTCACTGTAACACCACACCCTGCACTCAGTGACTCCCTGTAACACCACACCCTGCACAGTGTGACTCCCTGTAACACCACACCCTGCACTCTGTGACTCCCTGTAACACCACACCCTGTACTCAGTGACTCACTGTAACACCACACCCTGCACTCAGTGACTCCCTGTAACACCACACCCTGCACAGTGTGACTCCCTGTAACACCACACCCTGCACTCAGTGACTCCCTGTAACACCACACCCTGCACAGTGTGACTCCCTGTAACACCACACCCTGCACTCAGTGACTCCCTGTAACACCACACCCTACACTCAGTGACTCCCTGTAACACCACACCCTGCACTCAGTGACTCCCTGTAACACCACACCCTGCACTCTGTGACTCCCTGTAACACCACACCCTGCACTCAGTGACTCATGTAACACCACACCCTGCACTCAGTGACTCACTGTAACACCACACCCTGCACTCAGTGACTCCCTGTAACACCACACCCTGCACAGTGTGACTCCCTGTAACACCACACCCTGCACTCTGTGACTCCCTGTAACACCACACCCTGCACTCAGTGACTCCCTGTAACACCACACCCTGCACTCTGTGACTCCCTGTAACACCACACCCTGCACTCTGTGACTCCCTGTAACACCACACCCTGTACTCAGTGACTCACTGTAACACCACACCCTGCACTCAGTGACTCCCTGTAACACCACACCCTGCACTCTGTGACTCCCTGTAACACCACACCCTACACTCAGTGACTCACTGTAACAATACACCCTGCACTCAGTGACTACCTGTAACACCCCACCCTGCACTCAGTGGCTCCCTGTAACACCACACCCTGCACTCTGTGACTCCCTGTAACACCACACCCTGCACTCAGTGACTCCCTGTAACACCACACCCTGCACTCTGTGACTCCCTGTAACACCACACCCTGCACTCAGTGACTCCCTGTAACACCACACCCTGCACTCTGTGACTCCCTGTAACACCACACCCTGCACTCAGTGACTCCCTGTAACACCACACCCTGCACTCTGTGACTCCCTGTAACACCACACCCTACACTCAGTGACTCCCTGTAACACCACACCCTGCACTCAGTGACTCCCTGTAACACCACACCCTGCACTCAGTGACTCCCTGTAACACCACACCCTACGCTCAGTGACTCCCTGTAACACCACACCCTGCACTCAGTGACTCCCTGTAACACCACACCCTGCACTCTGTGACTCCCTGTAACACCACACCCTACACTCAGTGACTCCCTGTAACACCACATCCTGCACTCAGTGACTCATGTAACACCACACCCTGCACTCAGTGACTCCCTGTAACACCACACCCTGCACTCTGTGACTCCCTGTAACACCACACCCTGCACTCAGTGACTCATGTAACACCACACCCTGCAGTCAGTGACTCACTGTAACACCACACCCTGCACTCAGTGACTCCCTGTAACACCACACCCTGCACAGTGTGACTCCCTGTAACACCACACCCTGCACTCTGTGACTCCCTGTAACACCACACCCTGTACTCAGTGACTCACTGTAACACCACACCCTGCACTCAGTGACTCCCTGTAACACCACACCCTGCATAGTGTGACTCCCTGTAACACCACACCCTGCACTCAGTGACTCCCTGTAACACCACACCCTGCACAGTGTGACTCCCTGTAACACCACACCCTGCACTCAGTGACTCCCTGTAACACCACACCCTACACTCAGTGACTCCCTGTAACACCACACCCTGCACTCAGTGACTCCCTGTAACACCACACCCTGCACTCTGTGACTCCCTGTAACACCACACCCTACACTCAGTGACTCCCTGTAACACCACACCCTGCACTCAGTGACTCATGTAACACCACACCCTGCACTCAGTGACTCCCTGTAACACCACACCCTGCACTCTGTGACTCCCTGTAACACCACACCCTGCACTCAGTGACTCCCTGTAACACCACACCCTGCACTCTGTGACTCCCTGTAACACCACACCCTACACTCAGTGACTCCCTGTAACACCACACCCTGCACTCAGTGACTCATGTAACACCACACCCTGCACTCAGTGACTCCCTGTAACACCACACCCTGCACTCTGTGACTCCCTGTAACACCACACCCTGCACTCAGTGACTCACTGTAACACCACACCCTGCACTCAGTGACTCCCTGTAACACCACACCCTGCACAGTGTGACTCCCTGTAACACCACACCCTGCACTCTGTGACTCCCTGTAACACCACACCCTGCACTCAGTGACTCCCTGTAACACCACACCCTGCACTCTGTGACTCCCTGTAACACCACACCCTGCACTCTGTGACTCCCTGTAACACCACACCCTGTACTCAGTGACTCACTGTAACACCACACCCTGCACTCAGTGACTCCCTGTAACACCACACCCTGCACTCTGTGACTCCCTGTAACACCACACCCTACACTCAGTGACTCACTGTAACAATACACCCTGCACTCAGTGACTCCCTGTAACACCCCACCCTGCACTCAGTGACTCCCTGTAACACCACACCCTGCACTCTGTGACTCCCTGTAACACCACACCCTGCACTCAGTGACTCCCTGTAACACCACACCCTGCACTCTGTGACTCCCTGTAACACCACACCCTGCACTCAGTGACTCCCTGTAACACCACACCCTGCACTCTGTGACTCCCTGTAACACCACACCCTGCACTCAGTGACTCCCTGTAACACCACACCCTGCACTCAGTGACTCCCTGTAACACCACACCCTGCACTCTGTGACTCCCTGTAACACCACACCCTGCACTCAGTGACTCCCTGTAACACCACACCCTGCACTCAGTGACTCACTGTAACACCACACCCTGCACTCTGTGACTCCCTGTAACACCACACCCTGCACTCAGTGACTCCCTGTAACACCACACCCTGCACTCAGTGACTTCCTGTAACACCACACCCTGCACTCTGTGACTCCCTGTAACACCACACCCTACACTCAGTGACTCCCTGTAACACCACACCCTGCACTCAGTGACTCATGTAACACCACACCCTGCACTCAGTGACTCCCTGTAACACCACACCCTGCACTTTGTGACTCCCTGTAACACCACACCCTGCACTCAGTGACTCATGTAACACCACACCCTGCACTCAGTGACTCACTGTAACACCACACCCTGCACTCAGTGACTCCCTGTAACACCACACCCTGCACAGTGTGACTCCCTGTAACACCACACCCTGCACTCTGTGACTGCCTGTAACACCACACCCTGTACTCAGTGACTCACTGTAACACCACACCCTGCACTCTGTGACTCCCTGTAACACCACACCCTGCACTCAGTGACTCATGTAACACCACACCCTGCAGTCAGTGACTCACTGTAACACCACACCCTGCACTCAGTGACTCCCTGTAACACCACACCCTGCACAGTGTGACTCCCTGTAACACCACACCCTGCACTCTGTGACTCCCTGTAACACCACACCCTGTACTCAGTGACTCACTGTAACACCACACCCTGCACTCAGTGACTCCCTGTAACACCACACCCTGCACAGTGTGACTCCCTGTAACACCACACCCTGCACTCAGTGACTCCCTGTAACACCACACCCTGCACAGTGTGACTCCCTGTAACACCACACCCTGCACTCAGTGACTCCCTGTAACACCACACCCTACACTCAGTGACTCCCTGTAACACCACACCCTGCACTCAGTGACTCCCTGTAACACCACACCCTGCACTCTGTGACTCCCTGTAACACCACACCCTGCACTCAGTGACTCATGTAACACCACACCCTGCACTCAGTGACTCACTGTAACACCACACCCTGCACTCAGTGACTCCCTGTAACACCACACCCTGCACAGTGTGACTCCCTGTAACACCACACCCTGCACTCTGTGACTCCCTGTAACACCACACCCTGCACTCAGTGACTCCCTGTAACACCACACCCTGCACTCTGTGACTCCCTGTAACACCACACCCTGCACTCTGTGACTCCCTGTAACACCACACCCTGTACTCAGTGACTCACTGTAACACCACACCCTGCACTCAGTGACTCCCTGTAACACCACACCCTGCACTCTGTGACTCCCTGTAACACCACACCCTACACTCAGTGACTCACTGTAACAATACACCCTGCACTCAGTGACTACCTGTAACACCCCACCCTGCACTCAGTGGCTCCCTGTAACACCACACCCTGCACTCTGTGACTCCCTGTAACACCACACCCTGCACTCAGTGACTCCCTGTAACACCACACCCTGCACTCTGTGACTCCCTGTAACACCACACCCTGCACTCAGTGACTCCCTGTAACACCACACCCTGCACTCTGTGACTCCCTGTAACACCACACCCTGCACTCAGTGACTCCCTGTAACACCACACCCTGCACTCTGTGACTCCCTGTAACACCACACCCTACACTCAGTGACTCCCTGTAACACCACACCCTGCACTCAGTGACTCCCTGTAACACCACACCCTGCACTCAGTGACTCCCTGTAACACCACACCCTACGCTCAGTGACTCCCTGTAACACCACACCCTGCACTCAGTGACTCCCTGTAACACCACACCCTGCACTCTGTGACTCCCTGTAACACCACACCCTACACTCAGTGACTCCCTGTAACACCACATCCTGCACTCAGTGACTCATGTAACACCACACCCTGCACTCAGTGACTCCCTGTAACACCACACCCTGCACTCTTTGACTCCCTGTAACACCACACCCTGCACTCAGTGACTCATGTAACACCACACCCTGCAGTCAGTGACTCACTGTAACACCACACCCTGCACTCAGTGACTCCCTGTAACACCACACCCTGCACAGTGTGACTCCCTGTAACACCACACCCTGCACTCTGTGACTCCCTGTAACACCACACCCTGTACTCAGTGACTCACTGTAACACCACACCCTGCACTCAGTGACTCCCTGTAACACCACACCCTGCATAGTGTGACTCCCTGTAACACCACACCCTGCACTCAGTGACTCCCTGTAACACCACACCCTGCACAGTGTGACTCCCTGTAACACCACACCCTGCACTCAGTGACTCCCTGTAACACCACACCCTACACTCAGTGACTCCCTGTAACACCACACCCTGCACTCAGTGACTCCCTGTAACACCACACCCTGCACTCTGTGACTCCCTGTAACACCACACCCTACACTCAGTGACTCCCTGTAACACCACACCCTGCACTCAGTGACTCATGTAACACCACACCCTGCACTCAGTGACTCCCTGTAACACCACACCCTGCACTCTGTGACTCCCTGTAACACCACACCCTGCACTCAGTGACTCCCTGTAACACCACACCCTGCACTCTGTGACTCCCTGTAACACCACACCCTACACTCAGTGACTCCCTGTAACACCACACCCTGCACTCAGTGACTCATGTAACACCACACCCTGCACTCAGTGACTCCCTGTAACACCACACCCTGCACTCTGTGACTCCCTGTAACACCACACCCTGCACTCAGTGACTCACTGTAACACCACACCCTGCACTCAGTGACTCCCTGTAACACCACACCCTGCACAGTGTGACTCCCTGTAACACCACACCCTGCACTCTGTGACTCCCTGTAACACCACACCCTGCACTCAGTGACTCCCTGTAACACCACACCCTGCACTCTGTGACTCCCTGTAACACCACACCCTGCACTCTGTGACTCCCTGTAACACCACACCCTGTACTCAGTGACTCACTGTAACACCACACCCTGCACTCAGTGACTCCCTGTAACACCACACCCTGCACTCTGTGACTCCCTGTAACACCACACCCTACACTCAGTGACTCACTGTAACAATACACCCTGCACTCAGTGACTCCCTGTAACACCCCACCCTGCACTCAGTGACTCCCTGTAACACCACACCCTGCACTCTGTGACTCCCTGTAACACCACACCCTGCACTCAGTGACTCCCTGTAACACCACACCCTGCACTCTGTGACTCCCTGTAACACCACACCCTGCACTCAGTGACTCCCTGTAACACCACACCCTGCACTCTGTGACTCCCTGTAACACCACACCCTGCACTCAGTGACTCCCTGTAACACCACACCCTGCACTCAGTGACTCCCTGTAACACCACACCCTGCACTCTGTGACTCCCTGTAACACCACACCCTGCACTCAGTGACTCCCTGTAACACCACACCCTGCACTCAGTGACTCACTGTAACACCACACCCTGCACTCTGTGACTCCCTGTAACACCACACCCTGCACTCTGTGACTCCCTGTTGCACTGCACCCTACACTCTGTGACTCACTGTAACTCCCCACCCTTCATACTGTAGCCGCTTTCAGAATACCCCAACATAAAGCCGCCTGAAATACCTGAATGCGGCTGTTGGGAGGCCACCTGAAAGCGGAGAACCCTGACCCGAGGAGTACTTACCTAACCCTCCTCGGGTAGATGTATTCTCCGCTTCCCAGCACTCCTCCTAGGCACCTGAAAGTGGGTGGGACTATGGCCACAGTCGGCAGGAGCCAGCGTTTGCTCCGCGGCGCCTCTCCCTGATGCAGACCTTTCAGGTGACAGGACAGCGCCTTCAGCGCTCCCACCTGAATGTCACTTCGCGCACACCCGCAGCCGGCTCCGGAGCTGTGACTCTCTGTAACACCCCTCCCTGCACTCTGTGACTCACTGTAACACTGCACCCTGCACTCTGTGACTAACACACACATCCCACTACCCCGACACGCGCACACACTCATACACCACTATCCTGACACATATATACACAAACACACACACCCACACCCACCCCACTACCGTGTATATGCACATACACAAACCCTACTACCCCAATACACACACACTGCCCCAACACCCACACACATTCTGCTACCCCGACACATATACACATAGACACCCCACTACCCCAACACATACACACACATTCCACTGCCCTGACGTGCACACACACACACCTGACACATACACACACACTCCACTATCCTCACACACACACACACACACACACACACACACCACTACCCCAACACAAACACACACTCTACTCTCCTGACACACACAAACACACACACACCCCTCACTACCTCGACACATACACACTCCACTATCCTGACACACACTCACGCACACACAAACACCCCACTACCCCAACACATGCACACACACTCTACTACCCTGACACACACCCACATGCATCCCGTGAGAGACACACCATCAGCTATGTAGTGGGAAAGAAATCCTTTCCCAGAGCCTCTGGATATAGTTTAATCTCTCCCTCCCTACAGGCCCAGTGTTTGAAATACAAGCAAGTGGGGCAGGGAGCTTTGTATCAGATCCTGGTTATCCGCAGGTGACAATCACTCCTTCCACCGTCCCTCTCAGCTCCCACACTATGTGATGGTTCCTGTATCCATGACAGACAGGACACAGTGATGGAACAAGAGAAACAATCTCCTGTGGTTATTCACAGTGCTGTCTAAGAGCAGAGAGGCACTGGGCGGCAAGGTGACAGATTTGATGGATAGCTTGGGTGCAGAGGTTGGTTGGAGGAGGAACGAGAGAGAAAGAGAAAATATATTCCCAATTCCAATACCCTGCCTCCACCCCCCTAACTGGGGAAAAAAGGTCCTCCCAAAACCCCTTTAAATCTCCTTCCTCTCACAGAAGCTGACACCCTCTTGTTTCTTACACGCCCCCCCCCCCCCCACCTTCCCTGTGGAAAGTTTCTGATGACTTCCCCTGCCTGTGTCTCCCATAATTTCCTCCATTTCCATCAGCACCCCCCCCCCCCACCCCACCCATTTCAGCCTCCTTCGCTCCAGCGAAAACACCCAGCCTGTCCGACTTTCAGTCCAGGCAGCGTCCTGGGGATTCTCCTCTGTACACTCTCAGGCACAGACACACCCTCCTCAAGGGGGTGGGACCAGAACTGCAGGCAGCTCCCCAGCAGTAATGTTTCATGAAGCTGAAGTAATATCACCCCGTTCTTGCATTCAGCGCCCCAGGTTACGGAGGCCAGTATCCCATGGGAAATCTTCACCAGCTTATTGACCTGCGCTGCCACCTTCAGGGTTCTGAGGATGTACCCTGAGGTCCCTCTGTTCATTAAAACCCCCTGGAATGGTGGAATGCCACTCACCCCTGTCTACGTCCTACCCCTATCTGACCTTCCAAATACATCACCTTGTGCTTTCTCAGGATTAAATCCCATCTGCAAATTCTGGAATGACACAAATTGCATGCAAGATGAAAACAACTGTAAATTTGAAATCTAAACAGAAAATGTTGGACTAACTCAGCAAGTGGAATTATCGTTGTTGATAGTGCCTCGTAAAGAGCCAAGACTCATCCCCATTAAAATTACCCAGGCTCCAATTTAAACGCAATTTAAATCTCTTCCCGAGATCGCGTGTTTCTAATGTGCTGTTTGCAATGGTTTTAATTTCTTGGGATGTACACACGGCAGCTGCTTTGTGGCTGGGAGATTCACAGAGGCGATTAAAATGTTGCTTAATAACTGCATTACCCTTCTCTCTCGTCGCTGCTGGCAGCCAACAACAGCAAATTAATCTGCCATTTATTATGCGTTAACCGCTGGAAAAATAGCCCATCTGGGGTGTGTTGGAAACGTAGCCAAATCAGACCCAACATTAGAAAAAAATATACATTGACTTTCTGCTAAGGAGGTGAAAATAATTTTAGCAGAGGGAGCTTCACTCTGTGTCTGATCCTGCGAGTGTGATGGGATGGTGTGGAGGGTGCTTCACTCTGTGTCTGACCCCGGGTGTGTGTGATGGGACAGTGTGGAGGGAGCTTCACTCTGTGTCTGACCCTGGGAGTGTTGGGATGATGTGGAGGGAGCTTTAATCAACACTGTACACAGTGATGCAGGAATGGGATGGGGGGAGAGGGGGCTGGGGTGTGGGGAGGGGTGTAAGGTCCAGAGGGAATTACAGAGACCTGGAGGGGTGTAGGTGACTGGAGGGGGTTTCAGAGATGGGGAGAGGTGTGGGATTCAGAGGGGTTTACAATGATATGGAAGGATATAGGGACCAGAGGGGTGTGGGGAACTGGAGGGGGTTACAGAGACAGGGAGCTGAATCAGAATAAGAACTTATTGTTATGAACAAGTCATGAAATTCGGTGTTTTGTTGCATCATCTTGGGGCAAACGTTTACATAATAACCATCTTATGATGTTACTTTAACTAAAAAAAATAAAAATAACAGTGCATGAAAAGTCAGGCTGTGTCTGTGGTTCGTAGATCATTCAGGAACCTGATGGCAGTGGGGAAGAAGCTGTACTTGTGCCACTGAGTGCTCGTCTTTAGGGTCCTGTACCTCCTTCCCGATGGTAGCAGAGTGAAGAGGGCCCAATCTGGGTGGTGGGGGTCTTTGAGGATAAAAGCTGCTTTTTTAAGACAACGCCTCATGTCGATGTCCTCGATGGAGTGAAGTCTGGGGCCTGTGATGTCACAGGGCAAGTTAACTACCCTCTGGAGTTAATTCTTGTCCTGAGAGTTGGCTCCTCCGTACCAGGCAGTGATGGAACCAGCCAGAATGCTCTCCACAGTCCACCTGTAGAAGTTTACGAGAGTCTTCGGTGATGTACCGAATCTCCTCAAATTCCTCACAAAGTGAGGAGCTTATTTTGTGATTGCATCAACATGGAGGCTCCAGGACAGATCCTTGGAGATCTTGACATGCAGGAATTTGAAGCAGATTAGACAGACATGGAGGGTTGTGGGGGACTGGGAGGGGTGACAGAGACAGGGAGGGGTGTGGAGGACTGGAGGAGTGTTTCAGAGATAGGGGTGTAACTTTAGGGGGACACACATTTAAACCTTCTCACAGTGGTGAGGCTCTGGAATTCTCTGCACTGAGGTGGAGGGTTTCAAAGAGGAAGGCGATCATATTTTGAAAGAGCTCTGGGGATAAGCCCAGAAGTGGAGCTGAGGTCCCCTCTCAATGTGTGAGCATGTCTCGTCACATGGAGGTGAGGTGAGAATGCTGCTGCCCCCCCACCCCAACCCCCCCCCCACCCCCCGCCACCTCCACTTGCCTATTGTGTTGGGTTGGAGCAAGGAGCAGGGAAACAACTGTCTTGTGGGTGGAGTCTCTTCTGGGATGACGAATGAAGGTTAAAGAAGGGCGTGTAAATCTCTGTTGTGGGATAGAGAGAGAGAGAGAGAGTTCAGGCCAACAGGCTGTCAAGATTGAAAACAGTATTCTTTCCATGATCAAAAGTACTTTAATAATGACTCCCCAAATTAAGAACCAAACAGCAAAGAATTTGTTAACAGCATTTTATTTATCATTTCAATTTTACACATCAGATGATGTTTGAGTTTTTCATGAATAGAAACCCTCTCCGTATAATTGTTTCCCTCTTCACCAGTATGGGTGGAATTGAAAGCAACTTTGAAAGGGCTGGAATAGGCAATTAATTTACAACAAGTTAGAGCGTGAATGACGCCTGACTCTTGACATTGAACATGGCTATTCGTGGTGTGGGAGAAAGGGAAGGCTAGATAAAACTTGTCAGCGCTGAGTAATACAAATTTTCTCATCCCAGAGTTTGGATATGGGTGGGTGTGTGTCCCTGTGGGGTGTGTGTGTTTGTGGGAGTGTGTCTGGATGTGGGGTGTGTGTGTTTGAGGGTGTGTGTGTCTGTGTGGGGTGTGTGTCTGTGTGGGGTGTGTGTCTGTGGGGTGTGTGTTTGTGGGAGTGTGTCTGTAGGTGGGGTCTGTGTGTTTGGGTGGGGGTGTGTGTCTGTGGGGGTGTGTGTCTGTGGGGTGTGTTAGTGGGAGTGTGTCTGTATGTGGGGTGTGTGTGTTTGGGGGTGTGTGTGTCTGTGGGGTGTGTGTGTTTGTGCGAGTGTGTCTGTATGTGGGGTGTGTGTCTGTATGTGGGGTGTGTGTGGGGGTGTGTATGTCTATGTGGAGTGTGTGTCTGTGGGGTGTGTGTGTTTGTGGGAGTGTGTGTATGTGGGTGTGTGTGTTTGGGGGGGTGTGTGTCTGTGTGGGGTGTGTGTCTGTGGGGTGTGTGAGTGTTTGTGGGAGTGTGTCTGTATGTGTGGTGTGTGTGTTTGGGGGTGTGTGTGTCTGTGTGGGGTGTGTGTCTGTGGGGTGTTTGTTTGTGGGAGTGTGTCTGTAGGTGGGGTCTGTGTGTTTGGGTGTGTGTGTGTCTGTGTGGGGTGTGTTAGTGGGAGTGTGTCTGTATGTGGGGTGTGTGTTTGGGGGTGTGTGTGTCTGTGGGGTGTGTGTGTTTGTGCGAGTGTGTCTGTATGTGGGGTGTGTGTGTATGTGGGGTGTGTGTGTTTGGGGGTGTGTATGTCTATGTGGAGTGTGTGTCTGTGGGGTGTGTGTGTTTGTGGGAGTGTGTGTATGTGGGTGTGTGTGTTTGGGGGTGTGTGTGTCTGTGTGGGGTGTGTGTCTGTGGGGTGTGTGTCTGTGGGGTGTGTGAGTGTTTGTGGGAGTGTGTCTGTATGTGGGGTGTGTGTGTTTGGGGTGTGTGTGTCTGTGTGCGGTTGTCTGTGGGGTGTGTGTTTGTGGGAGTGTGTGTGTCTGTGTGGGGTGTGTGTCTGTGGGGTGTGTGTGTTTGTGAGAGTGTGTCTGTATATGGGGTGTGGGTGTTTGGGGGTGTGTGTGTCTGTGTGGTGTGTGTGTCTGTGTGGTGTGTGTGTCTGTGGGGTGTGTGTGTTTGTGGGAGTGTGTCTGTATGTGGGGTGTGTGTGTTTAGGGGTGTGTGTGTCTGTGTGGGGTGTGTGTCTGCGGTGTGCGTTTTTGTGGGAGTGTGTCTGTATGTGTGCTGTGTGTGGGGGTGTGTGTGTCTGTATGGGGTGTGTGTCTGTGGGGTGTGTGTTTTTGTGGGAGTGTGTCTGTATGTGTGGTGTGTGTTTTTGGGGGTGTGTGTGTCTGTGGGGTGTGTGTCTGTGGGGTGTGTGTGTTTGTGAGAGTGTGTCTGTATATGGGGTGTGGGTGTTTGGGGGTGTGGGTGTTTGGGTATGTGTGTGTCTGTGTGGTGTGTGTGTCTGTGTGGGGTGTGTGTCTGTGGGGTGTGTGTGTGTTTGTGGGAGAGTGTCTGTATGTGGGGTGTTTGTGTTTGGGGGTGTGTGTGTCTGTGTGGGTGTGTGTCTGTGGGGTGTGTGAATTTGTGGGAGTGTGTCTGTATGTGGGGTGTGTGTGTCTGTGTGGGGTGTGTGTCTGTGGGGTGTGTGTGTTTGTGGTATTGTGTCTGTATGTGGGGTGTGTGTGTTTGGGGGTATGTTTGTGTCTGTGTGGGGTGTGTGTCTGTGGGGTGTATGCGTTTGTGGGAGTGTGCCTGTATGTGGGGTGTGTGTGTTTGGGTGTGTGTGTGTGTCTGTGTGGGGTGTGTGTGTTTGTGGGAGAGTGTCTGTATGTGGGGTGTTTGTGTTTCAGGGTGTGTATGTCTGTGTGCGGTGTGTGTGTGTGGAGTGTGTATGCTTGTGGGGTGTTTGTGTTTCAGGGTGTGTGTGTCTGTGTGCGGTGTGTGTGTGGAGTGTGTATGCTTGTGGGAGTGTGTGAGAATGTGGGGGGGTTTGTGTTTGTGGAAGTGTGTGTGTTTTTGGCGTGTTTCTGTTAGTGGGAGTGTGTGTTTGTGGGGGGTGTGCATGTGTCTGCCTGTAGGGCGGGTGCGTCTGTTTGGGGTGTGTGTGTCTGTTTGGGGGGTGTTTGTCTGTGGGGTGTGAGTGTCTGTTGGGTGTGTGTGTATGTGGGGTGTGTGTGGGAGTGTGTGCATCTGTGTGTCTGTGGGAGGGTGTGCAAGTGCGTGTCTGTGGGGGGTGTGTGTTTGTGAGAGTGTATCTGTATATGGGGTGTGGGTGTTTGGGGGTGTGTGTGTCTGTGTGGTGTGTGTGTCTGTGGGGTGTGTGTCTGTTTGGGGGTGTGTATGTCTGTGTGGGGTGTGTGTCTGTGTGGTGTGTGTGTTTGTGAGAGTGTATCTGTATATGGGGTGTGGGTGTTTGGGGGTGTGTGTGTCTGTGTGGTGTGTGTGTCTGTGGGGTGTGTGTGTGTTGGGGGTGTGTTTGTGTGTTTGTGCGAGAGTGTGTGTCTATGGGGTGTGAGTGTGTTTGTGGGAGTGTGTTGGTCTATCTGGAATGTGTGTCTGTGTGTGGTGTGTGTCTGTGTGGGTGTCTTTGTCTGTGTGTGGTGTGTGTCTGTGGGATGTTGTGTTTGTGGAGTGTGTGTGTCTGTTTGGGTTGTGTGTCTGTGGTGTGTGTGTTTGTGTGGTGTGTTTTAGTGAGGTGTCTGTGTTTGGGGGGTGTATGTTTGTGGGAGTACGTGTGTCTGTGGGGTGTGTGTGTCTGTGGGGTGTGTGTCTGGGAGTGTGTTTCAGTCGAATGTGTTTGGGTGTGTGTGTTTGGGTGTGTGTCTGTGGGGAGTGCATGTCTGTCAGGGTGTGTGTGTTTGTGGGAATGTGAATGCTTGTGTGTTTGCGGGAGTGTGTATGTTTGTGGGGTGTGTGTGTTTGAGGGGTGTGTGTGTCTGTGGGAGTGTGTGTGTTTGTGGGGTGTGTGTGTCTGGGGTATTTGTCTGTGCATTGTGTGTTTTTGTGGGAGTGTGTGTATTTGTGGGAGTGTGTGTTTGTTTTGGGAGTGTATGTTTTTGTGGGGTGTGTGTGTTTGGGGGTGTGTGTGTTTGTGGGGTGTGAGTACTTGGGGGGTGTGTGTGTTTGTGGAAGTGTGTGTGTTTGTGGGAGTGTGTGTGTGTTTGTGCGAGTGTGTCTGTATGTGGCGTGTGTGTGTTTGGGGGTGTGTGTGTCTCTGTGGGGTGTGGGTCTGTGGGGTGTGTGTGTTTCTGGGAGTGTGTGTGTCTGTTGGGTGTGTGTGTTTGTCGGAGTGTATGTGTATGTGGGATGTGTGTCTGCTTGCATGAAAACAAAAAGAAATTGCCACTCTCATCATTATACATGAATACACCGATAGGCACAAATATACACATTGAGACAAACACACACACAGAGGCACATGTACTCTTAAAATTTCTTATTTTAAAATAAATAAAATGAGGTCTACGAGTCTGTGCACAACTCTTTGTGTGGATATGTGTATAATAAGTCTGTGTGCTTGTGTATGAGTGTGTGTGGATGTTTGTGAGTGTGCATGCGTGTGCATGTGTGTGTGTATGTGTGCATGCGTGTGTGTGAGTGTGCATTCATGTGTGTGAGTGGGTGGGTGTTTGTGTGATTGGGTGTGAGTGCATGTGTGAGTGTGGGTGTGTGTGTATGTGTGCTAATCGTGTATCTGTGTCCTTGAAGCAAATGCATCCTCCATGGCTTCTCCTTATGTGCAGGGATTGAGTGAGACTCTGGCTCCCATTTTACCTCTCTCTCTCTCTCTCTCTCTCTCTCTCTCTCTCTCTCTCTCTCTCTCTCTCTCTCTCTCTCTCTCTCTCTGTTGCACACAACTCACGAAGTTCATTTATTTTAGGTGAAAACTTTGACTGGCAGGTGCCAGGGTTTTTTTTATTTATGCATGAATCAAAGCACCATTGTTCAGCATGTAATCTCACACACTCAGCAGCTCCCACTCTCCCTCTTTCCAGAATCTAGTTGCCCTGCCGAATTCTCTTTGCATCCATACCTCCAAAACTGACAATGGGTGAAATCGCTTCTCCATTTCTTCCAATTACATACAGCCCAACAAAATTCATGTTAAGACAGACGATACAGCCCATCATCACAGGAACAGCTCTCCCAGAAATACCAACACCCACTAATTTTCTGTTGGCAACCTGCATAACCCCACCAACCCCTGGACTCTGCTGCCACCCACCCACATTGGAGAAGGATTTAGCACCTACTAACAATTGAGTTAGAGAATATTCCACCGAAAACATAAAGATGGAGGCTAAACCCTATATTGTTAAAAAGGCGAGACTTTTGGGAATAGATTGAACAACAAATCAAAAATATATTTTGAGATAAATACAAATTCAGTAAAAGATAAATTTATATTATGGGATGCAATGAAGGCCTTTATTAGGGGACAAATAATTAGTTACACGACCAAGATTAAAAAATAATATAATCGGGAAATAGAATGGTTGGAAAAAGAGATAGTAATTATAGAGAAAGCTTTAATGAGAAGGGAAGACATAGAGAAAAAGAGAGAATTGGCGGAGAAAAAAAATTAAAATATGAAACTTTACAAATGTACAAAGTGGAGAAAAACATTATGAAAACAAAGCAAAGATATTATGAATTAGGAGAGAAAACCAACAAAATATTGGCCTGGCAACTTAAAACAGAACAAGCAAAAAGAACTATCTTAGTAATAAGAAAAGAGGATAAACAGATCTCATATAACCCATTAGAGATTAATGGAAATTTTCAAAAATTCTATAAGAAATTGTATCAAACAGAAAATGCAGGGAAGAATGACAAAATTGATGAATTTTTATCAAACATTAAATTACCCCAATTACAATTGGAAGATCAAAATAAATTACTAAAACCCCTGACAATTACAGAAATACAGGATACATTAATGACATTACCGAATGATAAAACACCAGGCAAAGATGGATTCCCTACAGAGTTTTATAAAGTATGTAGTAGTCTATTAATTCCGCCCCTTCTAGAGGTAATGAAACAAGTGGAAGAGACCCAGAATTTGCTTGACTCATGTAAAACGGGAATAATTGCAGTAAGTCCAAAAACTATCACCGGCGTCATATAGACCAATATCTTTGCTAAATACAGATTATAAACTAATTGCAATACTACTAATGAATAGATTAGCAGACTGTGTACCAAAATTAGTGGAGCTAGATCAGACAGGATTTGTTAAAAATAGAAGAGAGGCAGATAATGTCTGTAAATTTATTAATTTAATCCATACAGTGCAAATAAATAAAACACCATCTGTGTTAGTTACTCTAGATGCAGAGAAAGCTTTCGACAGGGTGGAATAGAATTATCTATTTAAGGTACTACAGAAATTCAAATTACCAGAAACATTTATTAATTGGATTAGAGCACTGTATAATGGGCCTTTGGCAAAAGTAGTAACAAATGGGTATGTTTCAGATCACTTTAAATTGAGTAGGTCAACTAGGCAGGGATGCCCATTATCACCATCTCTGTTTGCTTTGGTTATAGAACCATTAGCAGAACTGATAAGAAGGGATCCTATGATAAAAGGAATAAAAGTAAAAGAGAAAGAATTTAAAATTAGCCTATTTGCGGACGATATCATAGTATATTTAACAGACCCAGATAAATCAATAAATCAATATATGAAATTGAAAGAATATAGAGAGATATCAGGATACAAGGTTAATATTAATAAAAGTGAAGTGATGCCAATGAACAAAGTCGATTATACAAGATGTAAAAGGGAATCCCCTTTTAAATGGCAATCACAGGCCATACGTTACCTTGGTATCAGGCTAGATAATAATTTAAATCATTTGTATAAATTAAACTATCAATCTTTAATAAAGAAAATACAGGAAGATTTAGAGACATGGAAAGATTTACCACTAATTTTATTAGGGAGAGTAAACTGCATCAAGATTAATATATTTGTTCCAAACATCCCCTTGACAGGGGATTTTTTGTGAGACTGAATAAATTAATAAGAAAGTTTTTATGGAAGGGTAAAAAAATCAAGAGTGGCTTTGGAAAAATTAACATGGAGGTATAAACAAGGAGGATTGCAGCTACAAAATTTCAAAAATTATTACAGGGCAGCACAGTTAAGATATCTATTAGAATTTTACCAGACGGGAGAAAAACCGGATTGCCTCGAGATAGAATTACATAAATTAGGAGAAAAGGTCCCAGAACATTTACTCTATAAATGGGATGAGAAACTGGTGCAACACAACAATTCACCAATACTACATCATATACTAAAAACATGGAAGAAAATACATCTGGAGTGAAAGATGATAAATGATCAAATACCAAAAATGCTACTAATGCAAAACCCATTAATTCCTTTCACAATAGACAATTTATTTTTTAAAGAATGGGCTAAAAAAAGGAATTAAAAGAATAAAATATTGCTTTTTGGGAAATAATTTATTAACATTTAAACAATTAAAAGAGAAATATGGAATATCACATGGTACAATATTTTCATACTATAAGTTGAAAACTTATTTAAAAGAAAAATTGCGATCTCGCCTAAGATTACCTGAGAGTAGCTGCTATGAATACTTAATTACAGACACCGCGATAGTAAAAAAAATTATTACAAACATATTCAGCAAATTGCAATACAAGGAAAATGATGAAGCAATGTATGAACGGAAACAAGGTCGGGAAAAAGATTTAAATATACGAACAAAGAACGAAACATGGGAGGAACTATGCACAGGAACCATGAGTAATACAATAAATACTTGGTTTCGTATGATACAATACAACTGGCTACATAGACTATATGTTACACCTCAAAAGTTAAAAGAGTGGAATCCAACAATATTGGACAGATGCTTCCATTGTAAACAAGAAATTGGAACAACATTACACACAATTTGGACATGTACAAAAGTGAAAACTTTTTGCTGGGATTTAAATTTAATATTAAATAGAATTACAAAAAATAAGATACCAGAAGGTCCAGAAATCTCTCTGTTAAACAATATAAAAGACAAAGAATTAGGCCTAAAATTAGACAGGACCCAAAAGAGATTTGCTATGATTGCGTTTGCAGGAGCAAAAAAGTGCATGAAGATAACGTGGAAAACGGAGGCCACCTTAAAAAATACATCAATAGTACATAGAAATGAACAAGTGTATTCCATTAGAAAAAATACCTACAATCTAAAAGACAAATATGCTTTATTTGAACAAATTTGGGAACCAAACATAGAATCTATTAGAAACCAGTGATTTCAGACCTCCATCACTTAAAGTGATAAAATACAAGTATGAAAATACTTAAATATGGAATTTTGGACGACACGATTTATTTTTCTTTTTTTCTTTTGTGTTCTTCTATTCTTTATTTATTTTTTGCTTTTTCTTTATTTCTTACTTAACATGAAGTGGGGCAGGGAGGGTGGGAGGAAGGGGGGTATAAACAAGTAAATGAAAATGTCACTGTATATTTTAATGACAAATATTTGTAAATATTATTGATATGTTTACGGTGAAGTGATAAATAAAAAATTATAATGAAAAGAATTTAACACCTCACAATATAACCCTGCAGTCTGAGGGCACAAAATTAATTTGCTTTTCACAAGATCACAAGCAGAAAGAAGTAGGCCAATTGGCCTGTCGGTTCTCCTCTGCCATCTAATCATGAGCTGATCCTTATCATTCTGCCCCACTCCCATGACTTCACCCTGGCCTTCACCCCTTGATGCCCTGACTAATCAAGTACCTGTCAATTTCTGTCTTACATATACCCAACAACATCACTTCCACTACCGCCTGTGGCAACAAGGCACTCTCAGTGCAGTGTCAGACTTAAAAGAGTTAGTCCATTTCACAGTGGTTTGAAATTAATCCATTTCATTATGCTTGTCTTCATGGGTCAGGGGACTGAGTCCAGGGCCAGGGACGCCCCATTACAACTGTCCAGGACTTTAGGGAGACCATACTTGGAGAGGGCACAGGTTTAAGGGGACCTGAGGGCTACCTTCTTCACACAGAGGGTGGTGGGTGTGTGGAATGAGCTGCCATAGCAATTGGTGGAGGTGGGGACAATTACACCGTTTAACAGACAGGTCTGTGGATGAGAAAAGTTCAGAGGATGATGGGCTGAACACAGAAATGGGGTGCCTGTAGTTATGGGATGGGAAAAATGCTGCATCAACGTTTCCATCTCCCCCAGTTAACCCTACATCCACTTCTCCCCAATTTCACCAATGTCCCCATCTCGAACATTTACACTAATGTCCCCATCCCCACAGTTTACCCAATGTCACCATCTACCCCAGTTACTCCATTAGCCCCATCACCCTCAGTTACTAAAATGTCCCCATCTCCCCAGTTGATCCACGTCCCCATCTCTCCTGTTACCCCATTTCCCAATCTCTTCCAAGTTACCCGAATGTCCCCATCTCCCTTGTTTCCCCAATGTCCCCATCTCCCCTAATGACCCAATGTCCCCATCCTTTCTCTCTTACCTTGTTCCGATCTCCTCCCATTTACTTGAATGTCCCCATCACCCTAGTTACCCAATTTTCCACATCTCCCCCAGTTATCGCAATGTCCACATTCCAAAAGTTACCCCAATGTCCTCATCTCCCCCAGTTACCCCAATGTCCCCATCTCCCCAGTTACCCCAATGTCCCAATCTCCTGTGGTTACTCCAATGTCCCCATCTTCTCCCAGTTACCCCAGTGTCCCAATCTCCCCAGTTATCCCAATGTCCCAATCTCCTGTGGTTACTCCAATGTCCCCATCTTCTCCCAGTTACCCCAATGTACCCATATCCCATAGTTACCGCAATGTCCCCATCTCCCCAGTTACCCCAATGTCCCCATCTCCCCAGTTATCCCAATGTCCCAATCTCCTGTGGTTACTCCAATGTCCCCAACTTCTCCCAGTTACCCCAATGTCCCCATATCCCATAGTTACCGCAATGTCCCCATCTCCCCAGTTACCCCAATGTCCCAATTTCCTGTGGTTACTCCAATGTTCCCATCTTCTCCCAGTTACCCCAATGTCCCCATATCCCATAGTTACCCCAATGTCCCAATTCCATAGTTATCCCAATATCCCCATCTCCCCCAGTTACTTCAATATTCACATCTCCTCCCAGTTATCCCAATGTACCCATCTCCCCTAGATTGCCCAATGATCCCATTCCCCCAGTTACCACAATGTTCCCATCTCCCCTAGTTACCTCAATGTACCATCTCATGCAGTTACCCCAATGTCCCCTTCTCCCCCAGTTACCCAAATGTCCCGATCTCCTGAAGTTACCCCATCTCCATCTCACCAGTTATCCCAATTTGACCCACATCTCCCAGTTACACCAATGTCCCCAACTACCCCAGTTATCCCAATGTTCCCATCTCCCACAGTTACCCCAATGTCCCCATCTTCTCCCAGTTTCCCCAATGTCCCAATCTCCTGTGGTTACTCCAATGACCCCATCTCCCCCAGTTATCACAATGTCCCCATCTGTCCCAGTTACCCCAATGTCCCCATCTTCTCCCAGTTACCCCAATTTCCCCATCTCCCCTAGTTTCCCCAATGATCCCATCTCCCCCGGTCTCCAAAATGTCCCCATCTACTCCAGTTAGTCCATTGTCCACATCTCCCCCTATCTCCTCATTACCCCGAATGTCCCCATCTCCACTGGTTTCCCCAATGTCTCCATCTCCCCTAATTACCCAATGTCCCCATCCTCTCTCTCTCTTACCTAGTTCCGATCTCCTCCCATTTACTCGACTGTCCCCATCACCATAGTTACCTAATTTTCCACATATCCCCCAGTTATCCCAATGTCCCCATTCCCAAAGTTACCCCAATGTCCTCATCTTCTCCCAGTTACCCTAATGTCCGAATCTCCTGTGGTTACTCCAATGACCCCATCTCCCCCAGTTACCACAATGTCCCCATCCTCTCCCAGTTACCCAATGTCCCCATATCCCATAGTTACCCAATGTCCCAATTCCATAGTTATCCCAATGTCCCCATCTCCACCAGTTACTTCAATATTTACATCTCCTCCCAGTTATCCCAATGTACCCATCTCCCCTAGATTGCCCAATGATCCCATTCCCCCAGTTACCTCAATGTCCCCAAATCCTCTGTTACCCCAGTTCCTGATCTTCTCCCAGTTACACCAATGTCCCCAACTACCCCAGTTATCCCAACGTCACCATCTCCCACAGTTACGCCAATATCCCCATCTCCCCAGTTACACCAATGTCCCCATCTGTCCCAGATTCCCCAATGGCCCCATCTAACTCAATTAGTCCATTGTTCCCATCTCCCATAGTTATCCCAATATTTCCCATTTTCTTCCAGTTACCCCAATGTTCCCATCTCCCCCAGTTTCCCCAATATCCCCATCTCCCCAGTTACCCAATGTCCCTATCTCGTCCATTTATTGCACTGTCCCCATCTACTCCGTTACCCCAATATCCCTATCTCCCAGTTACCCCAATGTCCCCCTCTCCCCGTTAAACCAAGTGTCCACATCTACCCCAGTTACCCAATGTCCCCATCTACCTGCTTTCCCAATGACCCAATCTCCTCCTGTTACCCGTATGTCCCCATCTCCCATACTTTCCCCAATGTTCCCATCTCCCCCTGTTATCCCACTGTTCTCTATTTTCCACAGTTACCCCAATGTTCCAATCTCTCCTAGTTACCCCAATGTACCATCTCATGCAGTTACCCCAATGTCCCCATCTCTTCCAGTTACCCAAATGTCCCGATCTCCTGCAGTTACCCCATCTCCATCTCACCAGTTATCCCAATGTGCTCCACATCTCCTAGTTACACCAATGTCCCCAACTACCCCAGTTATCCAACGTCACCATCTCCCACAGTTACGCCAATATCCCCATCTCCCCAGTTACACCAATGTCCCCATCTGTCCCAGTTACCCCAATGTCCCCATCACCCATAGTTACCCCAATGTCCCAATCCCATAATTAACCCAATGTCCCTATCTCCCCAGTTAACCCAATTTCCCCATCTCACCGTTTTCCCAATGATCCCATCTCCCCCAGTTTCCCCAATGTCCCCATCCACCCCAGTAAGTCCATTGTCCCATTCCACCCCAGTAAGTCCATTGTCCCCATCGTCCCCAGTTACTTTAATATTCCAAGCTCCTCCGAGTTACTCCAATGTCTCCATCTCCCCAAGATTGCCCAATGATCCCATTCGCCCAGTTACCCAAATGGCCCATCTCCCCCTGTTTACCCCGTTCCTGATCTCCTCCATTACCCCAATGTCCCCATCTCCCCTGTTATCCCAATATTTCTCATCTCCTCCAGTTATCCAATGTCCCCATCTCCCCAATGATCAGATCTTCACCAATTTCCCCAATGTCCCCATCTACCCCAGTTAGTCAATTGTCTCCATCTCCCCCAATTACTTCAGTTACTCAACTCTTCCTAGTGACTCCAATGTCCCCATCTCCCTCGTTGCCACAATGTGCCCATCTCCCATAGTTAACCCAATGTCCCCATCTCCCAAGATAACCTAATGTCGCAATTTCCTGCAGTTTCTCCAATGTCCCCATCTTCCCAAGTTACCCCAATGTTCCCATCTTGTCCCAATTACCCCAATGTCCCCATGTCCCATAGTTAACCCAATGTCCCAATGTCCACAGTTATCCCAATGTCCCCATCTCCCCAGTTATCCCTCAGTTCCCCATTTTCCACAGTTACCCTTATGTCACCATCTCATGCAGTTACCCCAATGTTCACATCTCCCCCAGTTACCCAAATGTCCCGATCTCCTGCAGTTACCCCTATGTCTCCATCTCACCAGTTCTCCCAATTTGCCGCACATCTCCAAGTTACCCCAACGTCCCCAACCTCCCCAGTTATCCCAACGTCCCCATCTCCCCAGTTACTCCAACATCCCCATGTTCTCCCAGTTACCCCAATGTCCCCATCTCCCATAGTTACCCCAGTGTCCCAATCCCATAGTTACCCCTATGTCACCATCTCCACAATTAACCCAATGTCCACATCTCCCCAGTTAACCCAATTTCCCCATATCCCCTAGTTTCCCAAATGATCCCATCCCCCCAGTTTCCCCAATGTTCCCATCTACTCCAGTTAGTCCAATGTCCACATCTCCCCCAATTACTCCAGTTCCTCAACTCTTCCTAATTACTCCAATGTCCCCATCTCATGCAGTGACCTAATGTCCCTATCTCCCGTACTTACCCAAATTTCCCGATCTCCTGCAGTTACCCCTATGTCTCCATCTCACCAGTTATCCCAATTTTCCCCACATCTCCAAGTTACCACAATGTCTCCAACCACCCCAGTAATCCCAATGTCCCCATCTCCCATAGTTACTCCAGTGTCCCAATCCCATAGTTAACCCAATGTCCCCAACTCCACAGTTAACCCAATGTCCCCCAGTTATCCCACAGTTTCCCATTTTCCACAGTTACCCCTATGTCACCATCTCCACAGTTAACCCAATATCCACATTTCCCCAGTTAACCCAATTTCCCATTATCCCCTTGTGATAGTACAAGATCTATCACCAATGTACATAGTGTATATAGTTACTGTATCTAGATTGTGCTTACAGCGATTGGCTGAGAGCTAAGCCACGCCTATTGTCTGGGCCTTAAAGGGTTGTGTCCCTAGCCAGGTTGGATCATTCCGGACTGGTTGGCTACCTGTGAAGAGCTCCTGTCTTTTGCTAATAAAAGCCTTGGTTTGGATCAACAATTCTTTGGTTCTTTCGACGAGCTCTACAATTTTATTAGCAAAAAGAATTTTTTTTTTGAAAGGGATGGAACGTTTAACTCGGCCAGAAAAACTTGATATCGACCCACAGTCAGCTACAGCCTTCAAAGCCTTTAGGTTCTGGCTGCTGAACTTTGAAAACTACCTGAGACTCAGTGAGGTGGAGGAGGATAACCAGTGTCTAACAGCATTGCTGTCTATGGTGTCCTTGAGAGTCTACGAGAACATCCAGGATGAGACCACTTACACTGCAACCATAAAGGTACTGAAAGAACTGTATAATCAACCGGTGAACAGAGTTCATGCCTGGCTCGTGCTTGCTTCGAGGAAGCAACAGCCCGGCGAGTCCAACAGGGCATATTTACAAGTATTAAAGGCATTGGGCAAGGACTGTAACTGTGTGGACAAAACTGCTGCCGAGATCACAAATGATCTCGTCCGGGATGCCTATGTGGCCGGGCTCCGATCGAACGAAGTGAGGCTGCGCTTGCTCGAGCATGGGGTAGAAAAACTAGAGGACGTGGCCCGGATTGCAATCACAATGGAGGATGCAGCCTTAAAGTCCACCGAGTTCTCTAGGGACTGGACCCCACGTTCTGATGTGAGTAGAGTGCCCTTCTACCCTACCACTGACGGCCTGTCGGCTGCTGCTACCCTGCCCCCTGTGAACCCAAAATGTTATTTCTGCGGGTGGGACAAACACAGCAGGTCCCAGTGGCCAGCAAGAAAAGTCAGGTGCCAGAAATGCCTTAAAAAGGGCCACTTTGCTGCAGTCTTTAGGTCAAAAATGGCCACCGGCAAACACAGTGCCTCGTGTGAAGCCCAACCACCACTATACCATTCAAACTCTTCTTCCCCAGAGCTCTCGTCCAATGAGAGCGAGGGCTCCCCTGCATGGCAACGCCTGACGTCACGGAGACGCCAAACCCGGAAGGGGCAGCTCACCCTCGCAACCATGGTGTTGGCCTGCCTCTCGCCCCCGTGCGGAACACTCGATGCTATCGCCGCTGCTGCCGCCGCCACAGTCACCCCCGGGGCCGACTCTACCGCCGCTGCTGCCGCCGCCACAGACACCCCTGGGGCCGACGCTACCGCCGCTGCTGCCGCCGCCACAGACAACCCCGGGGCTGACGCTACCGCTACCTTCCCGTATCTGGACAATATCACCATCTGCGGCCACGACACGCAGGACCACGACCCCAACCTAGACAAATTTCTTCAAACTGCCCGTCGACTGAACCTGACTTACAATTTGGACAAGTGTGTCTTCCGGACCACATGACTCGCTATTCTAAGTTGCGTGGTGGAGAACGGGATAGTCATGCCAGATCCTGACCGCATGTGTCCCCTAATGGACTTACCCCCCCACCCCTCCACCCCCCATACCCAGAAAGCTCTCAAATGCTGCCTGGGCCTTTTTCTCGTATTACGCCCAATGGGTTCCACACTACGCCGACAAGGCACGTCCTCTTATCAAGACCACCTCTTTTCCCCTCTCGACCGAAGCCACAGCGGTTTTTGATCGAATCAAATCCGACATCGCTGCTGCGATGCTGCACGCGATCGATGAGTCTGTCCCATTTCAAGTCGAGAGCGATGCATCCGACTTCGCCCTGGTAGCCACCTTGAACCAGGCCGGTTGGCCTGTAGCCTTCTTCTCCAGAACCCTCCAGGGTCCGGAGAGTAGACACTCCTCGATCGAGAAGGAGGCCCAGGCCATAGTTGAAGCGGTGCGTCGTTGGAGACATTACCTCGCTGGGAGGCGCTTTACACTGTTGACTGATCAACGCGCAGTCTCCTTCATGTTCAGCAACACCCAGCGTGGTAAGATAAAAAACGACAAAATCGCCAGATGGAGAATCAAACTCTCCACCTTTAACTATGACATCCTGTACCGGCCTGGTAAGCTCAACGACCCGCCTGACGCGCTCTCCAGGGGGACGTGCGCCAGCATACAGATGGACAGACTACAGAAACTCCATGAGGCACTCTGTCATCCAGGGGTCACTAGGTTTGCCCACTTTGTCAAGGCGCGCAATCTACCCTACACAGTCGAGGAGATCCGCACCATGACCCGAGCCTGTTCGGTGTGCGCTGAATGCAAGCCCCACTTCTTCCATCCGGATAACTCCCACGTTATCAAAGCCACCCGCCCCTTCGAGCGTCTTAGCGTAGACTTTAAGGGGCCCCTACCGTCGACCAACTGTAATACCTACATCCTTACGGTCATCGACGAGTACTCCCGCTTCCCGTTCGCTGTGCCCTGCCCAGACACCACTGCCACCTCAGTGATACAGGCCCTTCACAGTATTTTTGCCATTTTCAGATACCCCAATTCCATCCACAGTGACAGGGGGTCCTCATTCATGAGCGCGGAGCTGCAACAGTACCTTCTGGAACGTGGTATCGCTTCAAGCAGGACCATGAGCTATAACCCACGCGGTAACGGCCAGGTCGAGAGGGAGAATGCCACCATATGGAGAGCGGTTACACTGGCTCTCCGGTCTAAAGGTCTCCCCACCTCTCACTGGCAGCAGGTTCTCACTAGTGCCTTACACTCCATCCGCTCCCTCCTATGTACTGCAACAAATGCCACCCCCCACGAAAGGATGTTCCTTTTCCCGAGGAAATCCGAATCAGGAACCACTCTACCGGCATGGCTCACCGTCCCTGGCCCCGTCCTTTTGTGACGCCACGTCCGGCACTCAAAGAATGACCCCTTGGTTGACCGAGTGACTCTACTCCACGCGAACCCACATTACGCCTACATTGAGTTCCCAGACGGGCGGAAGGACACTGTTTCGGTGCGGGACCTAGCTCAGCACGCGGTAGACACAGCAAACCCCCCAACCCAACCTTCCCCAACTCTTTATTCCCCAGGCCCCGTGCCGCAACAGAAGGACCAACAGCACCCCAACGACCCGGGCCACCCTGCCAACAACACGACTGGGGAATTGAGCGACGGAGCAGTCGCACCCGATGAGCCCGCTGGCGACACCATCCCAGCGACCCCAAACCCGGCACCACGGCAGTCACGCCGGATGGTCAGACCCCCTGACCGCTACAGTCCTTGACTTACCCCTTCCTTTCATTCTCTCCCTCGTTTTTTTTTTGTTTTTTTTTCCAGGGTCAGTTCTCCAAGAAGGGGTGAATGTGATAGTACAGATCTATCACCAATGTACATAGTGTATATAGTTACTGTATCTAGACTGTGCTTACAGCGATTGGCTGAGAGCTAAGCCACGCCTATTGTCTGGGGCTTAAAGGGTTGTGTCCCTAGCCAGGTCGGATCATTCCGGACTGGTCGGCCACCTGTGAAGAGCTCCTGTCTTTTGCTAATAAAAGCCTTGGTTTGGATCAACAATTCTTTGGTTCTTTCGACGAGCTCTACACCCCTAGTTTCCCAAATGATATGTTCCCATCTACCCCAGTTAGTCCACTGTCCACATCTCCCCCAATTACTCCAGTTCCTCAACTCTTCCTAATTACTCCAATGTCCCCATCTCATGCAGTGACCCAATGTCCCTATCTCCTGTAGTTACCCAAATTTCCCGATCTCCTGCAGTTACCCCATGTTCCCATCTCACCAGTTATCCAAATTTGCCCCACCTTTCCCAGTTAAATCAATGTCCCATTCTCCTCATTACCCCATAGTTAACCCAATGTACCAATCTCCACAGTTAACCCAATGTCCCCATCTCCCCAGATAACCTAATGTCGCAATCTCCTGCAGTTTCTCCAATGTCCCCATCTCCCCAAGTTAGCCCAATGTTCCCATCTTGTCCCAATTACCCCAATGTCCCCATGTCCCATAGTTAACCCAATGTCCCAATCTCCACAGTTATCCCAATGTCCCCATCTCCTCAGTTATCCCTCAGTTCCCCATTTTCCACAGTTACCCTTATGTCACCATCTCATGCAGTTACCCCAATGTTCACATCTCCCCCAGTTACCCAAATGTCCCGATCTCCTGCAGTTACCCCTGTCTCCATCTCACCAGTTCTCCCAATTTGCCGCACATCTCCAAGTTACCCCAACGTCCCCAACCACCCCAGTTATCCCAACATCCCCATCTCCCCAGTTACTCCAACGTCCCCATGTTCTCCCAGTTACCCCAATGTCCCCATCTCCCATAGTTACCCCAGTATCCCAATCTCATAGTTACCCCTATGTCACCATCTCCACAATTAACCCAATGTCCACATCTCCCCAGTTAACCCAATTTCCCCATATCCCCTAGTTTCCCAAATGATCCCATCCCCCCAGTTTCCCCAATGTTCCCATCTACTCCAGTTAGTCCAATGTCCACATCTCCCCCAATTACTCCAGTTCCTCAATTCTTCCTAATTACTCCAATGTCCCCATCTCATGCAGTGACCTAATGTCCCTATCTCCCGTACTTACCCAAATTTCCCGATCTCCTGCAGTTACCCCTATGTCTCCATCTCACCAGTTATCCCAATTTTCCCCACATCTCCAAGTTACCACAATGTCTCCAACCACCCCAGTAATCCCAATGTCCCCATCTCCCATAGTAACCCCAGTGTCCCAATCCCATAGTTAACCCAATGTCCCCATCTCCCATAGTTACCCCAGTGTCCCAATCCCATAGTTACCCCTATGTCACCATCTCCACAATTAACCCAATGTCCACATCTCCCCAGTTAACCCAATTTCCCTATATCCCCTAGTTTCCCAAATGATCCCATCCCCCCAGATTCCCCAATGTTCCCATCTACTCCAGTTAGTCCAATGTCCATATCTCCCCCAATTACTCCAGTTCCTCAACTCTTCCTAATTACTCCAATGTCCCCATCTCATGCAGTGACCTAATGTCCCTATCTCCCGTACTGACCCAAATTTCCCAATCTCCTGCAGTTACCCCTGTGTCTCCATCTCACCAGTTATCCCAATTTTCCCCACCTTTCCCAGTTAAATCAATGTCCCATTCTCCTCATTACCCCATAGTTAACCCAATGTCCCAATCTCCACAGTTAACCCAATGTCCCCATGTCCCCCAGTTATCCCACAGTTTCCCATTTTCCACAGTTACCCCTATGTCACCATCTCCACAGTTAACCCAATATCCACATCTCCCCCAGTTAACCCAATTTCCCATTATCCCCTAGTTTCCCAAATGATCCCATCCCCCCAGTTTCCCCAATGTTCCCATCTACCCCAGTTAGTCCCCTGTCCACATCTCCCCCAATTACTCCAGTTCCTCAACTCTTCCTAATTACTCCAATGTCCCCATCTCATGCAGTGACCCAATGTCCCTATCTCCTGTAGTTACCCAAATTTCCCGATCTCCTGCAGTTACCCCATGTTCCCATCTCACCAGTTATCCAAATTTGCCCCACCTTTCCCAGTTAAATCAATGTCCCATTCTCCTCATTACCCCATAGTTAACCCAATGTCCCCATCTCCCCAGTTATCCCACAGTTCCCCATTTTGCCCAGTTGTCTCCCCCAGTTACAAGAGGGACGGGTTGCACCTAAATCCAAAAGGTGTCAACATTTTGGCAAGTATGTTTGGTACAGCAGTGGGGCAAGTTTTAAACTAATTTGGCAGGGGTATGGGAACCAGAGTGATAGGGAAAAGTGTAGGGAAGATAAAGTAATGGCCAGGAGAAGTAAAATAGGAAAAGTAATGTTGGGAGGAGAAAGTAAAAAATCAGATGGTGCAGTGAGTTTTCGGGTCAATGATAGTGTTAAGAAAATTACAAAGAAAAATAGTGGGCAGAAAAATCAAAAGAAAAGGTTACAGAAGTCACATGATATTAAAAGGACAAAGAGCATCAGGGCACTTTATCTGAATGCCCGCAGTATTAGAAATAAGGTTAGTGAACTTGAGGCGCAAATCGGTACCCATGCCTATGATTTGGTAGCCGTCACGGAAACATGGCTACAAGGTGACCCTAAATGGGAATTAAACTTTCAAGGGTATCAGGTGGTGCAAAGAGATAGACAGGATGGTAAGGGAGGTAGAGTTGCACTCTTAATCAAAGATGAGCTCCAGGCAGTAGTGAGGGATGATATAAGATCTAAAGAGCATAATGTTGAGTCCATTTGGGTAGAGAAAAAGAATAACCAAGGGAAAAAATTATTGGTGGGTGTTATCTATCGCCCACCAAATAACAATAGTTTAATGGCACAGGAAATAAATAGAGAAATAAGTGAGGCATGTAATAATGATATGGCAGTAGTCATGGGGGACTTTAACTTCCACATAGATTGGGAAAATCAAGTTGGTCATGGGAGTCTAGAAGAGGACTTCATAGAATGCATCCGCGATAGCTTTCTTGAGCAGCATGTTAAGGAACCCACAAGAGAAAATGCTCTCCTGGATCTAGTGTTGTGCAATGAGATAGGTAGAGTAAATGATGTAATAGTCAGAGAGCATCTGGGAAATAGCGATCATAGTATGATTGAATTTCTCATTCAGATGGAAGAGGAAATAGTTAGATTTAAAACTAATATATTATGCTTAAACAGGGGTGACTACCATAGGATGAGGGAGGAATTGGGCTGGGACTGGGAGCACAGGCTAATTGATGAAACAGTTGAGGAACAGTGGAAGATTTTCAAAGAAATATTTTGTAATGCTGAACAAAAATATATTCCGGTCAGGAAAAAGGGCAGCAAGAGAGGGAAAAATCAACCGTGGTTAACAAAGGAAATAAAGGAGAGTATAAAATTGAAGGCGCAGGAGTACAAAGCTGCAAAGAGCAGTGGGAAACTGGAAGATTGGGAAAAGAGACAACAAGGGGTTACAAAGCGAGCAATAAGAAATGGGAAAAAGGATTATGGAAGTAAATTGGCACAAAATATAAAAACAGAAAGCAAAAAATTTTATAAATATATAAAACAGAAGAGGGTGGCCAGAGTTAACATAGGACCCTTGGAGGATGAGAAAGGAAAACTGGTAGCAAAAAATGAGGAAATGGCCAAGGCATTAAACAAATATTTTGTGACAGTCTTCATAGTGGAAGCCACGTCCAGCATGCCCAAGTGCGGAGTTAAGGATGAGAATGTTGGGGAGGGCCTTGATAAAATAGTTGTTACAAAGTAAGAAGTGATGGAGAAACTAATGGGACTAAAGCCAGACAAATCACCTGGTCCTGATGATATGCATCCAAGGGTTCTGAAGGAAATGACAGAAGTTATAGTTGATGCATTGGTGGTCATATACCAAAATTCCTTGGATTCTGAGCAGGTCCTGGCAGACTGGAAGACAGCAAATGTCACGTCACTTTTTAAGAAGGGATGTAGGCAGAAGACTGGAAATTATCAGTCAATTAGCTTGACGTCTGTAGTTGGAAAAATGCTTGAAGCCGTCATTAAAGATGAAATAGTGAAACTTTTGGAACGTAAGGGTTCAATCAGGCAGACGCAGCATGGTTTTAGAAAGGGAAGATCTTGTTTGACAAACTTGTTAGGATTCTTTGAGGATATAATAGGTGCGGTGGATAGAGGGGAACAGGTTGATGTTGTATATTTGGATTTCCAGAAAGCGTTTGATAAGGTGCCGCACAAGAGACTTCTCAGTAAGTTACAGGAAAGTGGAGTCCGGGGAAGTATATTGGCCTGGATTGAAAATTGGTTGTCTGACAGGAGGCAGAGAGTTGGGATAAGTGGGAGTTTTTCAGGTTGGCAGAGAGTGGTAAGTGGGGTGCCGCAGGGGTCAGTGTTAGGCCCACAAATGTTCATCATTTACATTGATGACTTGGAGGAGGGGACAAAATGTGGTGTAGCCAAGTTTGCGGATGACACCAAATTGAGTGGAAGAGCAAATTGTAATGAGGATGTGGAGAGTCTGCAGAGGGATATAGTTAAGCTGGATGTGTGGGCAAAGGTGTGGCAGATGGAGTACAATATTAGTAAGTGTGAGGTTATCCACTTTGGCAAGAAAAATAAAAGAGCTGAATATTATTTAAAGGGTGAAAAACTACAGCATGCTGTTGTGCAGAGGAACTTGTGCATGAATCGCAAAAAGTTAGGTTGCAGGTGCAGTAGGTTATTAAGAAGGCAAATGGAATGTTGGCCTTCATCTCTAGAGGAATTGAATTCAGGAGTAGGGAGGTAATGTTGCAACTGTATAAGGTACTGGTGAGACCGCACCTGGAGTACTGTGTCCAGTTCTGGTCTCCATATTTGAGGAAGGATAAACTGGCTTTGGAGACAGTCCAGAGGAGGTTTACTAGGTGGATCCCTGGGATTAAGGGGTTGACTTATGATGAAAGATTAAATCGTCTAGGATTGTATTCGCTCGAGTTCAGAAGAATGAGAGGAGATCTTATAGAAACATATAGGATTATGAAGGGTATGGATAGGATAGATGTAAGAAGGTTTTTTGAGCTGGCCGGGGAAACTAAAACGAGAGGACACAGTCTCAAGATTCGGGGGAGTAGATTTAAGACAGAGATGAGGAAAAATAGTTTTTCCCAGAGAGTAGTGAATATTTGGAATTCTCTAACCAGGGAAGTGGTTGAGGCTGCCTCATTAAACATATTTAAAATTCGGTAAGATAAATTTTTACATGATAGAGGAATTAGGCGATATGGGGAGAAGGCAGGTAGGAGTTAGGTCATAAATTAGATCAGCCATGATCGTATTGAATGGTGGTGCAGGCTCGATGGGCCTACTCCTGTTCCTACTTCCTATGTTCCTATGTAACTACCCCAGTTACACCAATGACAACATCTCCCCCAGTAACCCCAATGTCCCCATCTCCTGCAGTTACTTCAATTTCCCATCTACCCCAGTTATACCAATAACCCCATCTTGCAGTTACCCCAACTTCCCCTCTCCCACAGTTACTCCGAATTTCTCCATCTCACCCAGTTGCCACTATGTCCACATCCTCATTACAGTCCCATAGTTACTCCAGTTCCCATCTGCAGTTACGCCAATGTCCTCATCTAACAAGTTATCCCAATATTTCCCATCTTCCCCAGTTACCCCTGTATCCCATCTCCTCGCAGTCACCTCAGGGTCCCCATCTCCCCCACTTTTCCCAATGTCCTCATCTCCCCAGTTACTTTAATGTCCCCAACTCCCCCAATTACCCCAATGTCCCCATCTCCTGCAGTTATCCCAATGTTCCCATCTCCCCCAGTTACCTCAATATCCCCATTTCCCCAGTTACACCAATGACTGCAATCCTACCATGACCCCAAGTCCCTCATCACCCAGTGGCCCCTATTTCCCGAGTTACTTGCATGTCCTCCCTATTGCCCTAATGTTCCCATACTCCAGTTTGTTACCTCGATGTTCCACTCACCTCATTATGCTTCCATCTCCCTGCAGTTACCCAAGCATCTCTCCAGTTACCTCAATGCTCCCATTCCCCAGCGGCCTCCATTCTCCCCCACATGCCCAGCAGGTTGTCAATTGGATTGTGTGAACTCACCTGACCAGGATGGCAGTGTGAAATGGTTCCCCGGCCTGAGGAGGTGGGGTTATGGGGGAGGCTGGTTAGGAGGGAAATTGAATGCAAAAGGAGGATCTGGATTAGAAGGGAGGGTGAGGGGTGGGTGGGTTAGGATGGATGGTTTGGAAGGAGAGTGAGGTGTGAGGAGGGAAGATGGGATAGTAGGGAGGTTGAGGGGATGTGGGTTACGAGGCAAGGAGAGTGAGGGCAGAGTGGGTTAGATGTGAGTGTGAGGGTAGAACGGAGGTCACTGGTGAATGGGAGTATTGAGATAACTGGAAGGAGAGAGAGTGAGGGGAGGGTGGGTAAGACAGGGGTTTGATGGAAGTGTGCAGCATTTGGACGGAGCTGTGGAAAATACTGATGAGGCCCTATTTCCCTCTGCGGGGAGTTCAGGATCTGGCTGGGCTCAGATCAGTTCATGGATTAAAACAGGGGGAAGACTAGGCCGCTCGGCTGCTCATACCTACTCTATCCCAAGCAAATGGCTGGTTTTCTGGGAAGAATGGGAGAGAAGGACATTGATACATGTTGGATGTGGGAAACATTTGGAATTGGGGTGGTGGGTAGTTGGAGGGAGGATCGTTTCTTTCTGGAGAGGGGACAGAGACTGTGGCCAGTTGTCACAGTTGCATCCAGTGTGTGTGTGTGTGTGTGTGTGTGTGTGTGTGTGTGTGTGTGTGTGTGTGTGTGTGTGTGTGTGTGTGTGTGTGTGTGTGTGTGTGTGTGTGTGTGTGTGTGAGAATGCATGTGTGTACAGGGCGCTCTATTTTCCCCAGTGCTTCACGGTTTTAATATTTGCAATCAAACAATTCATGTGTGATTAAAGTGCACATTCCAGATTTTATTCAAGGTCATTTGCGTACATTTTGGTTTGACCAAGTGGAAATGACAGCACTTTTTATGCCTAGTTCCCTCATTTCAGGGCACCTCAGTGTTTGGTACATGGGCTTCACAGCTGTTTGTGGTTACTCGTTACTCAGGTCTGTTTAATTGCTTCATTGGTGCAGGTAGAAGAGAACTAGACTTACTTCGAAGCTTTAGATCACCTTTGGAGTCTGTAGATGCCACTTTTCAACTCGAGGACCAGAGTTGTGCCAATGAAAGAAGCCATAATGAGGCCGGAAAACAAGAATAAAATAGTAAGAGACATCGTCCAAACCTTAGGATTACCAAAATCAATGGCCTGGAACATCATTGAGAAGAAAGAGTGAATTGGTGAGCTCAGAGGCTATACTGAAAGATATAAACCACTAGTTCGCCACAGAAACAGGATGGCCAGATTACTGTTTGCCAAGAAGTATTTAAAAGAGCCTGCAGAATTCTGGAAAAAGGTCTTTTGGACAGATGAGACCAAGAATTAACCTGTATCAAAGTGATGGTAAGAGCAAAATGTGGAAGTGTAAAGGAACTGCCCAAGATCCAAAGCATATAATCTTTGCCATGGTTTGTGCAGTGCAGCCTCTGTATTTCTGTTCATGAAGTCTGCTGCAGACAGTTGCCATTGACACATCCACACCTGCCTCCTGAAGATTTTCCGACCTGTCAGACAGGCGTTTGGGGATTTTTCTTCATTATGATGAGAATTCTTCTGTCATCAGCCGTGGAATCCTTCCTTGTCCTACTAGTCCACACATGTCAAACTCTGGCCCGCGATATAATTATATTTGGCCTGCAAGATCATTTCAAAAATGTATTAGAGGTGGCCCGCCCTGCAGCGAGAGCCGATGCTGTTTTTTGGTTATGTCACCCCCACCATCCTCCCCCTTCATTGCACATCCTTCCCCATTGTAACACGAGAAATTGTAACACGAGAAGTCTGTCGATGTCATCAGCCGGCAAGCCAGTTGGAAGGCTCCCCGCACAACCAGTCACTTCTCCCACCTGTCGAGCGGTGCGGCGGATGGGCGAGCGCCTGTGATTTCCTGTCGGCGCGACGGGCATGGCAGGCTGCGCACGGCCCCCGGGCAGCGCGAGCCCCGCGCGACTGGCACTGGACGGCCCTTCCACAGCGCGAGCGCACTTCTCCCGTTCGCCATGGCCTTCAGCGCTTGCACCCGCGCGGACCCCAGGGATGGCTGGTTCGGCCCTGCACGTGAAGAGAGATGGTGGCTGTCCGCAAAGGCTGATCAGCAGTGCGCTGGGCCTGAGTGGGTGGGTAAGCAGGGGTGGGCAGAGGGTGTAGGTGAGGAGTAATGGGCAGGGGAAGTTATGGTGGTATGAGGGGCAGTTAGAGGGAGGGATGAGTAGAAGGAGGGGTGGATAGGGAAGAGGTAAAAGGGGAGGGACAGGGCGAGTAGGGGAGGGGTGATTAGAGGGTGAGAGACGGGTAGAGGAACAGGTTGAGGGGAGAGGCAGTAGAGGGGCATGTATAGGATGGGGTGGGTAGAGGCAGAGCGAGTGGAGTGAGGGGTGAGTAGAGGTTGGGTAAAGGACTGGTCAGGTAGAGGGATGGTGGGTCGAGGGTGAATAGAGGCCTAGAGCCTGAGGAGTGATCAGGAAATGCTGAGTCCTGATGCAGGCCAAAATGGACACAGCCTGTGAATGCTGACTACATCTCCACAGGGACCAAATAGGTTTCCCTCAGGTCAAGCAAAGGGTGAACTTGAGCTACCTACTCCTGACCTGTAACATTATCCTGCTAAAGTTATATCCTAAAGTTTAACATTACATATGTTGAAAGAAGAGAAAACATGCAGATGTTGTTGAAAATTTTCAATAAATATTTAGTTCAGCCCTCGACTTAGTCCAAGTTTTTAATTTTGGCCCTCCGTGAATTTGAGTTTGACACCCCTGTACTAGTCCCTTTGTGGTTACTGAACTCACCAGTTCACTCTTTTTTCTTAATGATGTTCCAGACGTTGATTTGGGTCATCCTACGGTTTGGGGGAGGTCTCTTACTGTTTTATTCTCGTTTTCCAGCCTCATTATGGCTTTTTTCACACAACTCTGGTCCTCGGGTTCAAAAATGGCAACTACTGACTCCAAAGAACGAAGCAATTAAACAGACCTGAGTAACGAGTAACCACAAACAGCTGTGACGCCAAATGTCCCAAACACTGAGGTGCCCTGAAATGGGGAACTATGTATAAAAAGTGCTGTAATTTCTATATGGTCAAACCAAAATGTATGCAAATGACTGAGAATAAAATCTGGAATGCGCACTTTAATCACACGTGAATGGTTTGATTACAAGTTTAAAACTGTGGAGCACTGGGAAAAATAAAGAAAAAAAAGTGTCTTTGTCCCAACATTATGGAGGGCCCTGTATGTATGTGCACATATGTGTGTGTGTGTGTGCTTGTATGTGTTTGTGTGTGCACGTATATGCGTGTGCACGCATATGCGTGTGCACGTGTACTATATGTGTGTGAGTGTGGTTTTGTGTGCGTGCACCTGTGTGTAAACACAGAAACGCAGGAGCAACTCAGCCGGTCTCACAGCGCCCATAGAGGGTAAAGATATATTACTGACGTTTCCGACCTTAGCCCTTCCTCAAGGTATGAGGGAAAAAAGGGATAGGTGACTGTATTAAAAAGGCCGGGGAAAGGGGAAGAACGGGGAGAAGTACAGACCAACAGACAAAAATATATCAATTGCATATGACAGGATAGGAGAGAGGAAAGCGAGAATTGATTGGGGGAGGGGGTGTCTCTGTGAAAGGAGACGGAAAAAGGGAAGAGAGAGACAGGGCTGGAGGAAAGGAGACATTGGGAGATGGGGGAGGGGAGGGTAATGGGAGCGGGTGGAGCAGTGGTTTTTCAACTGCCCCCCGAGACTCACATACCACCTTAAGTCATTCCTTCCCATTAGTGCTCTGTGATTAGTAAGGGATTGATTAAGGTGGAATGTGAGTGGGAAGGGAAGGTTGAGAAACACTGCTCCAGACCCAATTATTACTGAAATAATTGGCCCATTTCCTTTGGAGTCATGAAACCGTATCAACGATTAAAACAGTGGCTTTCAAACTTTTTCTTTCCAGTCACACTTATGGCATCGGTGGAATGTGAGTTTCGGGGAGGGGGGTGCAGCTTGAAAACTACTGGGCTGGAGGGTGCCCAGGGGGAAGATGTGGTGTTGTTGCTCCAATTTGTGGGTAGTGTCAGTCTGGCAGTGCATGAGACCATGGACAGTCATGCCTGGATGTGTATGTATGCGCGTGCCCGTAATCTATCCACGTGTCTGTGTCCATACATGTGTATCTGTGTGAAAACAAAAATGTCGCAGGTCAAACAGTGCACTTCATGTAGCAAAGGGCTTGAGCCCTTCATCGGAGTGTGTTGAGTTGAGTTTCTTGCCGAGTTTTGTTTTCCAGCGTTGTGTTTTTGCTTCATGCGTCTGTGCAAGTGTGTGTGTGTCCTGTACCCATATCAGTCAGGAACCAAAGGTAACGGCAAACATCAAATGTGCACATACCACACGTCTGAGCGATGTACAATTTGTACAACCAATATATATTAGATTTTGATATAACATATCAATCATACAGTGTGCACTCAACGCCAGAGGTTCGGAGCGACCGGCCCTCAGAGGTGCGTGAGTCTCGGAACCTCTTGTGTCAAGTCCGGGCCTTGTAACCCGCAGTGGGAGCTCTCCATCTGATAGAGACCGGCAGCGTGGGCGAGGCAGCCGCGATACTGCAAGGGGCTGCCGCTGGAAGAGGAGGGGGAGCTGGCAGAGGAGGACGGCGAGGCGGAGGAGTGAGGAAGACTGCAAAAACCAGGCAGTAGTGTCTTGGCATAACTGTAAGCCGGTTCCTCCGGAGCGGGCAACGGCGTGTAGTCGAGCGCGACGGCTTCGTATCGGCGCTGACAGACGGCAGAAGGGGAGTGAGATGCTGTGAAGGCCGCCTCCCCATACACGCTTCTCTCAGCCTTGCTGTAAAGATCGGCGGAGGGCTGCTCGTACTCACCGGGGCCAGCGATTGAGAATGGGGCGGTGGGGTTAGGATTGGGGCCTGCTCGCCCCTTGATATCCTTCTTGTATTTCATGCGCCGGTTCTGAAACCAGATCTTGATCTGGCGCTCGGTGAGGTGCAGGATCCTGGCCATCTCTAAGCGCCGAGGTCGGCAGAGGTAGCGGCTGTAGTGAAACTCCTTCTCCAACTCCACCAGCTGTGAGCTGGTGTACGAGGTCCGTGGTCTTTTCACCGCCCGGCTGGAAGCGCCATCCTGACCCTCGTCAACTCCGGAGTGGACGGGGCACAAGGGGTGGTTTATTATAAACGGCGAGGAAAGGAATAACAGAGAGAAAGTTAATATGCGTGTGTGTGTGTGTCTGCACCACTCTTTCCCCCACCCCCACCCCCATTCTCTCTCAATTTTGGTCGTTCAACAGAATCATTTCGGGGGGGGGGCAGGAAAAGAGGGAGAGGGTCTCGCACGCACACACACACAGCCCAAAACAGAGGTTCACGCGTGCACACACACACTCACACACACACACACACACACACACACACACACACAAGCAAGACACAAACACAAACAACAGGTGTTCACACGCTCACATGTACACAGTAAACACACAGACACAATACATACAAGATCACAAGATAAAGCCCATCGAATCTGCTCTGTCACTCCACCCTGAGCTAAACTGTTCTCACATTTCGTTCCAAGTTCTGGCTTTTTCCCCATAATCCCTTGATACCCTGACTAATTAGATACCTATCAATCTCCCCCTTAAACTCCCCCAATGATCTGGCCTCCACAGCTGGATGTGGCAACAAATTCCACAAATCCACGACCCTCTGGCTAAAGAGGTTTCTCCTCATCTCGGTTTTAAATGGGTCCCTTCTCATTCTAAGACTGTGCCCTCTTGTCCTGGAATCACCCACCAAGGGAAACATCTTATTCACATCTACTCTGTCCAATCCTTTCAGCATTCAAAATGTTTCCATGGGAACCCTCTCATTCTTCTACACTCCAATGAATAGAGTCCAAGAGTTGCTAAATGTTCCTCATATGTTAGCCCCTACATTCCAGGAATCATCCAGGTAAATCTTCTCCGTATTCTCTCCAAGATCATTACATTCCTTCTAAGATAAAGGGCCAAAACTGCACACAGTTCTCCAAACGAGATCTCACCCTTGCCCCATAGAGCCTCATCAGCACCTCTTTACTCTTGTACACTATTCCCCTTGAAATGAATGTCAACATAGCTCTCGCTTTCTTTACTGCCAATCCAACCTGATGGATGACCTTTAGGTTATCCTGTATGAGGACACACAAGCCCCTTTGCACTTTTGAATTTTCTCCCCATCCAAATAATAATCTGCCTGTTTATTTCCTCTTCCAAAATGTCCAACCCTACATTTCTCAACATTGGATCTCATCTGCCATTTCTTTGCCCTCTCTCCTAAACTGTCCAAGTCTCTCTGCAACCTTTTGGTTACTTCAACACTTGCTACTCCACCACCTATCTTGCTGTCATCTTCAAACTTCACCACAAAACCATTCAATCCATAATCTAAATCATCAATATACATTGTTATAAAGAAACAGCCCCAATACAGACCTACAGAAGTACACACACACACACACACACACACGCTCATAAAAACAGGTACACACGCAGTAACAGACAGTCATAAACACAGCGAAGTGTTCACAGACGTGGGGGACATAATCTTGTGCACATCTTGGCGATATTTCACCCCCCACCCAACTCAACTCTACCTGCCCCTTCCCAATTCCTCTTCTCGCCTGGGCTGTGATCGGCTGGGAGCCGGAGACAGGGGAAAGACAGACAGGGAGACGGCGGGCCATCTCAGACAATAGGACGCGCTGGTTAGCTGACACATAAGAATGTGAGTCTTATTAAAGAAGTTTTGTGCGACCGGGAAGGCGGAAATTCGCGGGTGAGGGGAGGGGGGAGGGTGGGAGTTCAGGTAGAGTCTAGCGACTGAAGGAGTGAGACACAGGCGGAGACACATACCTGCGTGGAGGGAACTCTGGCGAGCAACTCCACGGTTATCTTGCATCCAGTGAAACACTTGCTTGGCGCAGGCTGCCGCGAGACTGGAGGCGCTCCCAGGCGGGTCGGGCCGGCGGGCCGGCGGAGGAGTGCACGGCGTCGGACGGGAGCCCCGCGACTCGGTCGCCAGTTGGTCGTGGCTGTTGGCTGTTGTTGGCTGCCCGGCCGGATGTCCCGCCGCCTGGGGAGCGGCCAGAGATTCGGGACAGGGAGCCGGCCAGCATCCACGTAAGGACAACCTCTGGTAGGGGAGAGTTTGCTGCATGTTCCTAACCGGGTGCCCCTTCTCCCCTTCCCAACCCAGCAGCCCGCTGGTGCTCGCTTTCTTCTTCTGGGTTGGATTGCCCGAAAATTAGGGTGTGTGTGTGTGTGTGTGTGTGTGTAGGACCGTCTGTGTGTGTGTATGTATAGGGGTGTCTATGGCGTGAGTAGGGACTTCCAAGTCTTGGGGAGAGACCAGAAGCAGGAGAGCATTCTGAATTGCCAGCGACTTGTCCCTCGATGTCCTTCGCTCAGATCACCGCCCTGCAGGTTAAGACACACCTGGGCGCCGATAATTCGGGAGAAAGGAGGGAGCATGGGGTGGAGAAAAGAGAAGAGAAAAGAGAAGTTAACTCTACTGGAGTGATCTGCCTTCATCATTCTTCAACCACCTCCTCCTCTTGCTGGTGTGAGTGAGTGAGTGATTGAGTGAGAAAGATAGAGGGAACGAGAGGAATAGGTGGTTAGAGAGAGCGAGAGAGAGAACGGGCAGAAAGAGAGGAAGAGGGTGATGGATAGCGAGAGAGAGAGGGGGGGGATAGCCACGGAAAGATAGGGAGTCCGAGAGATGGGTAGAGAAAGAACCGATTAATCGATGGATATATAGAGAATGATAGGTGCAGAACAAGATAGAGGAGAGCGGATGAAAGAGGAAGAGGAGAAAACGAGAGTGACAGAATAGACAGAGACAGTAGGTCGGGTGGGAGAGAAACCGTGGAGAGGGGGGAGAAAGGATGAGGAAGAGAGTGAGAAAAGATGGAGAGTGAGAGAAAGGGGGGAGGGAGAGAGGTCACGGAGTTAGGAAGACTACTCAAGAAAACGTGTTGATGGTGGGGCTGTGGTGCGGAGGAGAGGCTGCGTGAAATGAAACGTGTTTCCTCCCAACGTCAGGAACACGCAGCGATGCTTTTCCAAAAATGTTTACATCCAGTGTGAGTGTGTGAAAAGAATTGCTCCAGTATTTATTTTTAAAGGTTTTGGCGTCTTAACATATAATCAAGATATCAGATCAAGCTCACCCTTGCTCGCAAAATTAGTGTCCGGGAGATTGATGGCACCGTCTAGGGAGAGAAAGAGAATTGGGACGGGTGGGGGGGGGGGGGGGGGGGAGGTGTGGAGAGAGAAAGAGAGAACGGATAAAAAAAAAATTGTTTTCTTTTAATGCGTTTTAAAAGGGAGACCCAAGTGTCCCGAATTGAAATAAATTTAACTCTATCGTTTTAATTTGGTTGGTTTGAATTTTAAAAAAAATCGTGGCCATATCTCTCTGTATAGAGTTAAAGGGGTCGATTTAACACACGCACACGCACACACACACACACACACACACAATGGCGCGGCAAACTGTCCACTCTCGGGTTTTGACAGAAACGTTAACGCGCCCGAGTCACGCAGTACCATCTTTTATTCAGATTTTTGGGGAGTCTCCCGCGATCACTTTTGAGAGCGAAGAGAGAAAAGGAGAGATGTAACATTTCGTTCAGTGAAGTTTTACTGTTAGGTCGAAATGAACTAACATTTAGTATAAAAATCGTCTCCTGAAACCTCTGCACTCGAGAGGGTGCGATTTGGGAGAGATAGAGAGCACGTCTCGCAGACACAATAAAGAGAAACCAAATTGGGTTTCCACCCGAGTGACAAGGGGAAACCGGTTTCATACTTGTCTGGTCGATGAAGATCGGTAATATCTAAAGCAGATAAACATAATATTTTAATCTCTCCCTCTCTCTCTCACACACACACACACATACACACCCGCGCGTGCACGCACATTACACGGACACACATTATCAGGTTATTTTTATTTCAAAATACAGTATATATAGACATACATTATAGACTCGTACATATATTCAAATGTAAAACATTTTATATTTGCACATGAACATATTTTGAACAGTCGCGCATAAATCACTAAAGGTCTCATACACATGCAATTATGTTCATATAACACATTTCATATACTCATATACAAAGGGATGTTGATCCATCTGAAAGATCTTCCACACACACAAATATACAATTATTTCTACTTACGGGCATATATTATAATTAAAGATGTCTGTGTATATATATCTAAATGTAGAAAGAACATAAACAAAGAACTTTTTTCCATCGTAACACATTTTATACACGGACACACCCGCCCACACACACTTATACACTTACCCACTTAGAACATTTAAAAACATACTAGTAACAAAATTACATTACATATACACAACATATAGTTTATTCACAGACAGACTCTGTGCCAATTATTTTATGTGTTCAGAACGGAAACATACATTTTATGTGCCCCACACTCAAGTTTACATCCCTATTTGACGCACAATTTCTGCACACAGCTATTAACGAACAATAATATTTAATAAACACATTAGCAACCCCCTCCCCCATATGGCAAACATTTTCTAGTATACGCAAATACCCATTTGTAATGTACGCATATTACTGATGGACACATTTTTAAAAACATCTGCACACACACACATGACACATTATATCGTCGTATATCACAATTTTATAGGCCTACACAGACATTGTTATTACTAACAGACATAATTTTATATACGTGAATACCCATTTGTACAAGGATTTAAATCCACTTTATGTATTCAAACACCCGTTAAGATGATTAAATGTTTCGCAGTTTTGTGTGTGTGTGTGTGTGAGAGAGAGAGAGAGATAGAGAGAGGTCGATAGTTGTTATAAACATACATTTACGCACAGACATACTATGGACACATACATTTGCTACACCCTTCACACAGAGCGAGCTCTGCCTGCCTGTCTATCAATTTGTCTATTTTTATATTGTTTGTTCATTTTTGTTACTATTGGATTCCCACGTGTAACAATACATTATACAGGCATTTTATACAGATACATACATACGTGCACATGTGCATACCTGTAGACAAACATTTTAGATACATCCTTATACAGAATTTACACATGCACTTATTCACATCTAACACACTCATCTTGCACATAAACTGTACATATTAGACATAGACATACCCATATTTAAGACACAAATATACATGCATTTCATGCACAAACTCCCACAGATATTTGAGATGCAGACTCTCATTCAAGCACACTGTATAAAACGCAATCAGTGGCCTCTCACTCTTGTGCAGAGGACACCTCACTATTCTCACCCTTAAATCAAAGCCCCGCAGTCACGTTTGACATTAAATCGACGTGCGGAGACGACATTGGGGTTACGTTGGACGAAAGAAACATCCGTTTTTTCAGTCGAATGAAGCAATGGTTCGGGCTCACCAAATATATCCCTCTCGGCCCCGCTCTCCGTCTCGCAAACACGACAAGACAAAAACACCGGACTAAAAGTGCGATTAAAATATACCCCTGACCGCCATTCCGCGAATGAGTTTAGTTTCTGCAAATTTTCCGAACGCTCCGGCGATTCTTTCATTAAACGCCGTGTTCTGAATAAAAAACATTAAATTATACCTTCAAACAATTCAGCGAAGCAGCCGTTTCGCAAAGAGAATGTGAGCTGAAAATAATCCTGCCTCTTCCAATGTGCCGGGAACACAGAATCCTCTCTTCCCCTCTGATTTTCCACATTTTTTTTCTTCGAGAGAAATGTGGCCTTCCCCTTCTCTCTCTTCCCCGCCCCACTCTCTTTTTCTTCCACTCCCTCCCCCTATCTCTCTTACTCTAGATCTCCGGTTTTCAGAGCAGGGACACGGGTGAATCAGTCACAATCCACATTATTTGTTTTCTCTCATTCAACATCTCAAGAAAAAGGCACAAGTATTTTTTTTACAATCAATTGGACTCAATAGTGATGTACAGGAGAGGAAAAGGCCCATCGGCCCAGCACCTCCTCCACACGAATCCCACCCGCCCGCCTGAGGACCCTGTCCTTTTCTGCCTTGCCCATTAAACCCAGTGATTGTATCTGATTCTACCCCCTCCTCTGGCCGTCAGTTCCAGATCTCGACCACTCTCTGTGTGAAAACACTTACCCCACGGGTCCTCCTTAAATCTCCTTCCTCTCCCCTTCCCCTCTTGTTTCTGAACCCTCCCGCCCTCCTCCGTGCATTGTAACAATTTTGCGAATGTTAGTGATCTCACCAACACACACTTTCAATCTCAGGTGAACTCAGCAAAAAGCGGTCCCGGCGAATGCACTGGACGCGTGAACTCTCTCGCTCGTGGGGCGGGGGGGTCTGGCCGTGTAGCTCCCAAATTCACCACCCTCTCTGACGGCTCCGCGTCACACACAAACACACACGTACACACAAACACACACATATACACACACACAACATCACGTTCATTTGTGTGCGTGTGTGTTTTTAAAAAATGGACATTTCAAGCCCGATCTCAGGGAATTAAAACAAGGACGAGAGCCCAGTAGAAACGATGGTTGGCCACACGTTGGAATATTATGCATATTTAAATTAATTTGCATTGAAGTGATCTGAAAAACTCATCCTTCAGATAATTAAGTGTGTGTTTTTGTGAACTCAAAACTAAAACTGTGATTTATTCGGTGTGATATTTTCTCCCGGATATTGAACAAAACAGGGGGTTCCGGAGCTCCATTTTAAAGCAAATAAATTACGCTGTAAAGATTGCAATTGTCAACTGTGAAGAAATTCAAATAATTGGGCCCACACCCTCCGCTCAAATGCCCCTATAAAAGACGCACCACAAAGAGAGAAAAGAGGGAGATGTTTGACCTCTGCTTGAACCAGAATAAAGACCAATAGACAGCACCTGAACTCACATTTCGCATCGGGGAAAGATCGGCTGGAATTTTGAAAAGACTAGTCAGGGAACTCCTCCTGTGTAAGAGGGAGTAAAACACAAAATTCTGTAGACGCCGTGGTTGGAGTAAAAATACAGGATGCTGGAGGGAGAGAGAGAGAGAGAGAAATACAACATCGGGGTGTAATTTAAAATAAGAAGGGCAAAATTTAAATCTCGCATTGATTAAGATTGGGAAGTCAATCTGTCAGGGAGGAAGGAGAGCTCGAATTATTCAATAAATTATCAGAAATCGTAGCGTGACAATCTGAAATATATTTTAAAACAATGCTTTCGCTCCCTCACGCGCGTGCGCGCACACACACACAAACACACATATACACACAAACACATACATATACACACATACACACAAACACACATACATTTACACACACAAACACACATACATATACACACACATACACACACACATATACACACAAACACACATACACAAACACACACAAGCGCACACACACATACACACAAACACACACATATACACACACAAACACACACACATATACACACAAACACATACATATACACACACACAAACACATAAACACACATACATATATACACACACAAACACACATACGCACACACATATATACACACAAACACACACATACACACACAAACACACATACACAAACACACATATACACACAAACACATACATACACACACGCAAACACACACGAGCACACACACATATACACACAAACACACACACATATACACACAAACACACACACATAAACACACATACATACACACACAAACACACACACATATACACACAAACACATACATATACACACACACAAACACACACAAACACATAAACACACATACATACACACACAAACACACACATATACACACAAACACACATACATATATACACACACAAACACACATACGCACACACAAACACATACACAAACACACATATACACACAAATACACATACATATACACACCCAAACACACACACATATACACACACAAACACACATACATATACACACACAAACACACACATATACACACATACACACACAAACACACACACATATAAACACACATACACACCATGTCGTGTGAAGTAATAATTGCTGTCGCTCACAATTTATCAAAATATTAACTCTCGCGCTTTTTATGGCCATTTAAAAACTGCTCCTGTGTTGTGATGACACTCACAATAAACAAATAAATATAGGGAATCTCTCTCACATACACTGACACACACTCATCCCCTCTGGTGCACACATGCCCTCTCTCACTAGCATTCGCTTTCTGTCTCACAGACTCTGTCCCGTCCTTCTGTCCAGCACAGATCACACCTCTCTCTCACTCCCTCTCATACAGACTCACATCTATCTTCCTCCCACACATTGTTTCTCCCTCTACCCCCTTCTCGCCCTCTCTCTCCAGCTCTCTCTCCCCCTAATCACTAGCTCAGCGACACTTTAATATGTTCCCCTCGCTCTCTTGCACACTCATTCACAGTCCATTCTCCCGCGAGAGAGAGAGAGAGAGAGAGAGAGAGAGAGATGGACTTTTCCTCAGTCGATAACAGCCTAAACCTTCGACTGACGCCATGAAGGAGCCAACCTCAGTATCCTTGCGTTTGAAGGTGTTAAATATTTACCAGCTGTTTTTTTGTGTGTGGAAAGACATTGGCAAACAAACAGTCAATGCGAATCGTCTTTGTTATTTGAAGGAGCATTTCCCGGAGACAATTCTTAATTTTAAGTTTATCAAAGTGCGATTTTAAGAATGTAATTTAAAAATCACTTCCAATTAAAATGAACTCCAGGTCACGCGTTGTAAATTTGATCTTCTTCCCAAAAACGCTTCCTTAAAATTTAGACCAGCGGTTACAGCGGATTAATTCAGAAATACATCCGGATTTTTATTTTAATCGTTAAAAAGTGCCCAGGTCAGGACTTCTCACTGAGTGGACATATTTGACATATCCCGGAAGCCGCCCGACGCAGCAAATTAGTGTCCGCTTCTGAAAATGGCGCGGCTTACCAAAAAATAAAGAAAGAAAGAATTAGAAGTCAACATGTGAACATTCCTGAGTTAGATCTTTAATATTCAGTTGGAACAGAAATTTATGCTGTGTCGGTGGAATATATACTACACACATAAAGAGCGGAAAATGTGGACGCCCTTCGAATGTAACATTTTATATATATAACGTTATATATATATATTCCATTTCAATGCATGGCACCTGTTTAATGTTTCCTCTATAGTTACTGTTTCTATTTAAATACATTTTGTAACATGTACAATCCACTTTTTGGTGCATTTTTATACACAACAATTTGAGAAATGTGCTGCACCTTACATGTTATAGAGATTTGCTCGACGTATTTTAGACTTAGAACCATAGGACATTGCAGCTCAGAAAAAAAAAAGACTTTCTAGTCTGTGCTGACCAATAAAACTAGCCAGTCCCACTGACCTGTTCTCATTCCATAATAACCCTCCAGACCTCTCCTATCCATGTATTGATCCAATTCATTTTTAACACTCAAGATTGAATCTGTTTTCACTACATCGGATGGCAGCTCATTCCATACTCTCTGAGTGAAAAACTTTACCTAATGTCCCCGTTATACCTCTCCCCTTTCAGCCTGAAGCTATGACCTCTCGTATTTATATCCCCAATCTAAGTGGAAACATCCTGTCGCATCTACGCTGTCTATACCCCATATCATCTTATAAACCTCTATCAAGTCTCTTCTCACCCTTCTTCGTTCCAAGGAGAATCTTTCCCGGTCACTCAACTCCTGAAGATCCGATAACATCTTAATAAATCTTCTCTGCCCTCTTTCAATCTTATTGATCTCTTCCCTGCTGCTGGGCAACCAGAACTGCACACAATATTCTAAGTGCGGCCTCACCAATAACTTGAATAACTTCAACATAACATCCCAGCTCCTGTACTCAATACTTTGATTTATGTACACACACAATGGTTATGACAAAAATATACGTGCATAAAAGAATCTTTATTTGAAACGCTACTAGTGTTATCTAAGTTGATACGTGGAAAACGCTGCAGGTTATGTCTTCAGATAATTGTCTATATGCATAAAATTCTACATAATGCATTACAGGTTTATATATAGATTGTAATGTTATAGAATTGGGTTGCACGTTACACATTACATGTGATACACACGGAAAACATGATCTGTATGTGTGACATTGTGCATGTCATACAGAGATCACTACATGTATAATCCAGAACATATCTAAAGATGAAGTTATATCCGTGTCTATGATATGCAACGAGGAACGCGTTAACACCCAGAAACGTTATTTCTAAAGATTATGTTTTTATACAGGTAGAAATCCAAAATTGCAACGTTGCATTAAAATGGCTTTGTCCGTTTATTCACCAGCAGGTTCTACATCACATATGACACATGCTAGTTAACGTTATCGTTCATGGTTAAATAATTGTCACATATTGTATACACGCACAGTGTAATATTTTATATTTAAGGTCGTGTTTTCAGTCATAGATTTAATATTATACACAACTGATCATTTATTTGGGATTTTTATCTCGATGCGTGGGTATGCGCGTGTCATCCGGTGCAAATTGTTTGCCTGTCTATTTCTCTCTTCCCCACCCCTCTCTGGTTGTTCCCCCTAGATCTCTCTCTCTCTCTCTCTCTCTCTCTCTCTGCAACTGACACCGTAGAAATCAATTTCGTGAAATTATAGCTTTAAAACATCCCGTCCTGAAGTCAGGGCAGAACTATAAGGCTCTGCAGGCGAGCCGCTTGTAATCGGCGAATCACGTCGTCCGGTTTTACCAGAAAGGCCGCCGCGGAAACTCTGTGATGAAAGCTCACTGGCCAACACCCATTTGACCTAACATTGAAAGTAATATCAAACTGTAGACGCCGGGTAATATCTGACAACATATCAAGAAGCAACAGATATGCACATTTACAATGATCCTTTTACATTTTAAAAACAATGACATAATCTATGCATGACACACTCGCGGGAGACACGCATCCTGATAAAAAAAAGGATTACAGCAATATTCTGCAGACGAACGCAGACATAATCAAACATATTGATTAAATGGTGCACAGGTACACATAGCTTTTGCGAGAAGAGGGCGAATGCTCAAATTATATAAAATAATACATACAGACGCACTCAGATCACTGGGTAGAAAGAGACTGACACACAGACCTTCAACATTTTTATATCTGTACACGTTACTCTAAATGCACAATCATACCATTTCCATAAATACACATACACACGCGCACACGTTCACAAGCACAGAGATGGACACGCACAACACACACCAACGCATGCACATATATAGACACCTACACGGACACAGACACAGACACAGACACACACACACACAATAGATACACCCATAGACACACACTTACACACAAATTCCTTGCCTAATGAACACAAACGTAAATGCACATTCGCAATGATTAGTCAAATAGGCGCAAACGGACCACGGAAAATGGAAGAGAACGTAACATGAATTATGGATAAATAAAGACGCGTTGAAATGAACCGTGTACACAGTTATTGATTGAAAAATACGCCCATCCATATTTAATTATATAAACAACACCCAAAGATATAATATTGGACGTGAATTGTGCATCATGTTACACACAAAACACCGAAAGGCTGAGGACTCTGCGAGACCGGCTGAGTTTCTCCAGCAGTTCACTATAATCACAGCACCTCTCTCTCTCTCTCTCTCTCTCTCTCTCTCACACACACACACACACACACAGCCCAGTCCTGGTAAAATACACCCCGCAAAAAAATCCGCAGTCAACCTGCATATTTGTTGGGCCAAGATTGAGCTGAAGGGTCCACCATTCGCGTTGAGCGAGACATGGGTGTTTGAACCGTGTTAGAACGCTGCACACTTATTTAGATTTTATGACTTTTGAAGATTTTCAAGGGAGTGCCCTTCAAATTGATGCTTCAGAGAAATTAAATGTTTTTTTTAAATAATGAAGAAATGTTTTCAAATCACCACCAGAACATTTATTAAGCCACCAGTGAAAGGAGGCTTCTAACATGAGGGATGTTAACAGGGAAGACGTTTAACGTGGGGAGAATAAATGGGAGTGAGACACTAATTTGTGGTTGGGTCCAATCTGCGGAGTTTTATTTAGCAGAGTGGTTAAGAACTCCCACCTCGCCTCCCAGGCCAAACTCGGTGCCAGAAATAACTGCCTGTTCGCGAATTCATAAATTATGTATTACCACGCAGAGCCTATTGTTGCAAATTTTACTGCTCAATTTTTGACATTAAAGGAATTTCATAGTATTGGTTAAAACTGGCAGGGAAAATACGTTAAATTATATATAATATATATTGATAACTCCCCTCTTTAAAGCCAAACGATCCAATAGTTTCACACCGTGACAATAAACGTGGTCATCAGTTATATTTTTTCTTCTTCTATTAAATAAAGGTCAGGATTATGACATGTCTTAGTTTGGCGGTGTCCCTTTCACGGCGGCATTTCACGAGATTAAGCCAAACTTCTCTGATTGGGGAAGATTCCGATTCTTTCAAAGTTATAAACAATCTGATGGTTTCTTGTTCTGGAGTGGATTCACGTCAGCGTTGTCATTGCGAGTTAGTTTCACTTTGATCTTTTGAACAATTAATGATTTTTCCCTTTTTAAAAAAATATCTGAATTAACCACGGTCTTTCACTTTGCCTTACTGCACCACCCACAGGGGAATGAATGTGTGTGTGTGCGTGTGCGGCCTCTGTTTGTGTGCGTGTGCCTGTGTGTGTGTCTCTGTGTGATTTGTGTGTGTCTGTGTGTTGTGTCTATGTGTGCTTGTGTGTGTGTTTATTGCATTACAGGAATTGGGGGTGAAATGTTTTGAGGTATCTGCTTTATGCGTTGGCGACAGAATGATTGTATTTATGAGGGAGAGAGAAAAACACAGATAATTGTCTTAAATTTCCAATCTCAAATCTAAAACCACAGACAGACAGACACACACACACACACACACACACACACACGCGCGCGCGCGCGCGCGCCCCAAAGGAATCCAGCACTTACTGTACTGAGAGTTCACTCAACCACAAAGACTCGTAAGAATATTGCAGAAAGGTTGCCGAACTTCTCCTGAGGGAGGGGCGAGGCAGGAGAAGGTTGTTGGGTTGGTGGGGGGGGGGGGGGGGGTGGGAGGCGGGGGTGGATTCGGATGCCGCGGGGGTGAGGTGCTCTTTGGTGTTTGATCTGCTTCCTCAGTACCCGGCACACAACTGGTTAATTATGCCTGGCGTCTTTATGAGGGGGCTTGCAATAAAAAGAAAAATTCTTCACCCTGAGGGTAATCCCCAGCCGACTCACAAATGCAGGGAACTGGCAGTGTCGTAAATCTCCCTCGGCAATTAAACGGCAAAGGTCTCTCCTGACGGCGATAATTGTCAGCAATCCCAATTCATGTTTTATGTGGCCGGGGGCTGTGCGCGCTGGATTACGACTTTATAGTTGCGTCCGGAGTTAGAGGGAGGTATGAGAAAGGTCACGCACACACTGCCCGGATTGAATTCCTCCGGGACATGTAGATGCACACCGCAAAGTTCCTTAGAACGAGGGATCAGTCAAAGGAAAAATGAAGGGAGAGGGTCGGGGTGTTGGGAGGGGGAGTGGGAAAGGGGGAACGGGAAGGAGTGGGGGGGGGGGGGGGGGTGCACCACCCAAGTCATGTTTGCTTCATTGGTCCGTGTTGCATTGCACAAAAGAATTGGCTGTAATTGACGGGGTTCGCGGAGTTGAGATGTACGGGTGGGTCGGGGAAGGGACCGGGTCTCGGCAGGGCCCAGCCAAGAGGCTGTCCACGTAGAAAACGCGAATGTGGCTCCTTCCACCGGGCCGGAGACACATTCACGGGTTAATCTCACTACATACTTCAATCATTCTCATCCAGAAACCCAGTCACATCTCTTTCTCTTCCCCTCTCTCTCTGCCAACTCTCCATCTCTCTCTCTCCCAATTTGCTTTTTTTTCTCTCTCTCTCTCTACACGCGCTCCCTCCTATTCCTCGACCTCTCCTGATCGCGTTCTTTCTCCGTCTGCCCTTGTTTCTCGCCACCTTTTTGGCCCTTCACTCTTTCCACCGCTCTCCTTCCCTATCTACCCACCTTGCTGCTTCTGACCACGAACTCCAGGCCCTTCGTCCCGACATCACCCCCTCCCTCTGGCCCCCTCAGCCCCTTCCACTCCAAACTCTCTCTCCGTCAAGCCCTACTTCTCTCTCTCTCTCTCTCTCTCACCTCCCCCCCCCCCCACCCCCCCAAAGTGCAGTACACAAACGTGCTGGAGAAACTCACCAGATCACGCAGCATCTATTGGATGCAAAAGTAAAGAAGTAACATTTCGGGCCCGAGCCCTTCCTGTGTGGGCGCTGCGTGACCTGCTGAGTTTCTTGACTGCATCTGCAAAATTCCCGGTTTAATCTCTCTCGTAGATCTGTTTGCCTCTATCTTTCTTTTCTCCTTCACTCTCTCAATCCAACGATGTGTTATCTCTTTCTCTGTCTTTCATTCGATCTCTTTCCCATCTATCTCTTCTAGCTGTTCTTATCCATTAACGTACCTCTTCTCATTTCTCCATCCTTCTGCTCACCATTCATCTGTCCTTTTCTCTCTCTCTCCCTCTCTCTCTCCCCACTCTCATATTTTTTTCTCAACGCAGACAAAGCTAGTCTCTTATCCCGGGTCTCAAAGTCCATTTATCACAACCCAATGGGATCCAGGATTTCAACCACAGAGCCTCATCTCCAGAGAACACATAGAGTCACAGTGCTATCTGTAGCTTGTCTGTCCTGCCTCTTGATCAGCCTGTGTGTGTGTGAAAATCTGCATATATGTATGTTTACTCATCTGCATGTGTGCGTATGTGTGTTGTGTATGTGTGCCTGCCTATGTGATGTGTATATGTCTTGCTGTGTATGTGTGTGTTTGTGTAAATCTGGATATATCTGTGTTTGCACATCTGCATGTATGTATGCCTGCCTGTGATGTGTATATGTTCAGCTGTGTGTGTATGCGTGTGTGTGTGTGTGGGTGAGAGAGAGAGAGAGAGAGAGCGAGTTTATACACCTGCCTATGTGATGTGCATATGTCTAGCTCTGTGTATGTCTGGTTGCCCATCTAAACTAATTCACTTGTCTCCCTCCCTCGATCTATTTCTCTCTTTCTCTCTCCTCATCATTTTCTCCCTTTATCCCCTCTATCTGTCAAACACAAACTCATTTGAAAGGAATGGGCCGCGGGGTGGGGGGGGGGGGGGTGGTGGAGGTGGGGGTGATGCAGTGACAATTAAATAAACCTGACAGGTGATCAAATAACAATTGATGTGGTATCTTCTGAAAATATGCAGTGTGGGAATTGAAGGAACATGAGGCCTCCAAGGGAATGGATGGGAATCCTGAGGGAAGGTTGTCTGGTTTAAAAATGTTCACTGCAAGTGAAGAGGAGTTTAATTTAATTAATCCATTAAAGGTTCACACCCAGTGAGGAAGGGCGAGACAGTTCGACAGGTGATCAAAGAGAACCAGGGAACATTCTTTGAGATGCTCCACCTCTCTGTTTCCATCTGTTTTTCCTCTCTCTCTCTCTCTCTCCCTCACTCTCTCTCTGTCCCTCACTATATCTCCCTCCCTCCCTCTCTCTCAGTGTAGGAGGCTGAGGGGTGATTTTGGAGGTCTATAAATCCATGAGAGGAATTCATAAAGTGAAATCTCCAAGTCTTTTCTCCAGCTGGATGATTCCAGAACTAGAGGGCATAGGTTTATGGGGAAAGGGGAGATTTAAGAGGGATCTGAGGGGCATCATTATCACTTAGAGAGTGGTATCTATCTGCAACAAGCTGCCAAAGGAAGCTGTAGAGCTGAAGGCAATTGCAATATTCAGATGACACCTGGATGGATTTATGTACAGGAGGCATGAGAAGAATAAGGGCCAAATGCAGGCAAATGGGGCTAGCCCAGAATGGCAACTTGATCAGCATTGATATGTTGGACTGAAGGGTCTATTTCGGCTGCATGACTCTTCGACTCTCACATTCTCTGTATTTCTGTCTCTATTTTCCCACCTTCCAGTTTCCCTGTCCTTTCACTACCTCTCCATCTCATTCTCTCTCTCTCTCATACCCCTTTCTTTCCCCATTGTATGTGTGTCGCCCCCCCCCTCCATCACATGCTGTTTCACACCCCCCCCTCTCCCTTCCCTCTCTCAAGGGCTTTCACAATCCATCTCTATCTCTCTGGCCCTTTGTCTATTTTTCTCTCTCTCTTCCTCCCTTTCCCCTCCCTCACTCTCCATTTCCCTACTCCTCTCTCTCTCCCCCCTTTCACCCTCTCTGGCTCATTCCCATTTACACTATTCTCTCTCCTTGCCCCTCTTCCACCGTCCTCCCCACCCCCATTTCTTTAATCGTATCCTCTCATTCTCACAGGGTAACCATTCCAGACAACTTTACAAAAAAAAACTTACCCACAGGTGCACATCAGAGTCAAAGAACTATTTACCCTTGGGGAGAATGTTAAAAAATGGATGCTATCTATTACAATCTTAGAGAGAGGGAAAAATTATCGAATCCATTGTTAATGTCTCCTCGATGTGTGTTTATGCATAACATAATCCAATCTTGCAATTTGAGTAGTTTGATCCAATCTAAAAAGAGTGAGATAAATAGTAAATGAGTGTGCAGCTGTCATTGTGCAGCCTGGTAATTGGTTATAAGGGCTGATAATTGTAGATACCTAGATATAGCAGAGACACCCAACTCTCCCAATGTACAATTCAAAACGGCTGCATGCGTGCATCCATTTTTGTGTGTGTTTCTGATTGGTATGTGAGTGTGTCTGTTTCTGTCTATGGGTGTGTGTGTGCATGTGCTTCTGTGTGAATGTATGTTGTGAGCATGTGTTTCTATGTGTGTGTGTATATGTGTGCATATGTTGTGAGTGTGTGTTTCTGTGTGTCCATTTTTGTGTGTTTCTGCATCTATACATGTGTGCTGTGAGCATGTGTGTCTGTGTCTGTGCATGTGTGTGTGTGGAAGTTTGCACATTCTCCCTGTCACCATGTGCATTTCCCCTAGGTATTATGGATTGATAGAGTCATGGTGTTCTACAGCATGGAAACAGGCCTTTCAGCCCCACTCCTTCCTGCAAATCCAGCCTCCTTTCCCTGCATCCGGCCCATCTCCCTCTGAACCTTTCCCATCCACGGAACTGTCCAAATGTCTGTTAAATGGTGTAATTGTCCCCACCTCCACCACTTCCTGGGGCAGCTCGTTCCACACACCTACCACCCTGTGTGTAAAGAAGGTGCCCCTCAGGTCCCCTTTAAATCTCTCCCCTTAAACCTGTGCCCTCTGGTTTTAGACTCCCCAACCCTGGGGAAAAAGCTGTGACCATCCACCTGACCCTGCCCCTCATGATTTAATAAACCTTGGCCTCCTCCACTCCAGGGAGAAAGGTGTGCAGTGATGTAATAAGGAACCACTAAGAAGGGAGGAACAACGTCGTTACAGCCCTGTCTGCAAGGAATTTGTACATTCTCCCTGTGTCTGCATGGGTTTTTTCCAGGTGCTCTGGTTTCCTCCCACCCTCCATGGTGGGGGGGTGGGGGGTAGTAGGTGAATTAGGGTATTTGGGCAGTATGGGTCCGTGGGCCGAAAGGGCCTGTTACTGTGCTGTATGTCTAAACTTAATTTAAAAAAAACAGTTAATGAATGGACCTAAGGGGAAATTGAGGAGCAGAGGATTCTCGGTGGACAGATCCAAGGATCCTGGCAACATGGCTGGATAAGGAGTCATCAAGAACAGTTATTTTAAAATCAGGGGCTCCTGAACCTCCTGATGAGAAAGTGCTTCAGGACCTGCTCATTCGAAAGAGTACTTTTTTCTTTCACTGATTGCAACTTTTCTCTCTCCTTGCTGCAGTCAGAGGTTCCCACCTGCTTCAAAAGGGCATCAGTCATCCTGGTACCCAAGAAGAGTAGAGTGAGCTGTCTCAACGACTACACAGTCATGGGTGTATAATGAGTAGACTACTCTAACTTCTACTGGTCATGGCCAGAATTAACACGTTCCTAAACAAAGATCTGGACCCCCTGCAATTCGCCTATCGTCACAAAAAAAATGCTCCATGGCAGATGCAATATCTGCACTCAGCTCTGGATCACCTTGAAAACAGCAACTCATACATACGGCTGCTCTTTGTAGATAACAGCTTGGCCTTCAACACCATTATTTTCTCAGAGCTGGTCAAAAAGCTATAAACTCTGTACCTCCTCTGAAACTGGATCCTTGACTTTCTCATCGGAAGACCACAGTCAGTATGAATTAGAAACAACATCTCCTCCTCACTGCTTAGCCCACTGGTCTACTCATTATACACCCATGACTGTGTGGCCAGGCACAATTCCAATGCCATCTACAAGTTTGCCAATGACACCACAGTTGTCGGCAGAATCACAAACGGGCAATGAGGAAGTGTACAGGAGGGAGATAGATCAGCTCGTTGAATGGTGTAACAACAACAACCTTGTGCTCAACGTCAGCAAAACCAAGGAAATGATTGTGAACTTCAGGAGGAGATCAGGGGAACACGACCCAGTCCTCATCAAGGGCTCAGTAGTGGAGAGGGTCAAGAGCTTCCAAATTCCTGGGCGTCAACATCTCCGAGAATCTGTTCCGGAGACTTCACATTGATGCAATCACGAAGAAGGCTCATCAGTGGCTAGACTTTGTGAGGTGTCTGAGGAAATTCAGTACATCACTGAAGACTCTCATAAACTTCTACAGGTGTACCGTGGAGAGCATTCTGGCTGGTTGCATCACTGCCTGGTAGAGAGGCACCAACTCTCAGGACAAGAATTAACTCCAGAGGGTAGTTAACTCGGCCTGTAACATCACAGGCACCAGACTTCACTCCACTGAGGATGTCGACATGAGGCTGTCTTAAAAAAGCAGCCTCTATCCTCAAAGACCCCACCACCACCACCGAGGCCATGCCCTCTTCACTTTGCTACCATCGGAGCCTGAAGGTGAGCACCCAGCAGCACAAGGACAGCTTCTTCCCCTCTGCCAAAGACCCTGCCTGACTTTTTGTGCACTATTAATTTTATTTTTTTTATTTATAGCAATGTTGTAAAATGGTTATAATATGAATGTTTGAAAAAACAACAAATTTCATGGCTTGTTCATGACAATAAATCCTGATTCTGATTCTGAACTGTAAATATTTATAATTCTATCATTTTACATTAATCTTTTCCGCATTGGCATATTGTGGTAATTTAATTTGCATTTTAGCTCTATCTACATCCTGTGTGGCTGCAGTAGGTAAAAATTTTGGAGCATCTGTACATTGTACTTACGTTTACGTTTCTGACAATAAACTCTCATCTCATACAGCAGATCGGGCTTTATGAGCCAAAGCATGGAGCATGTGAGCAGGGAGGCTATGGTTCAACTTTCTAAAACACTGGTTGGACCACGGCTGAGTACTGTGCGTCGTTCTTGACACCGCACCGAGGGAAAGATGTGGTCACATGGGAGAGGGTGCTGAGGAGATTCACCTGGACATTGCCTGGAACATAGTGTCTCAGTTACGAGGAGAGAGCGGAGAGGCTTGGTCTGTTCTCCCTGGAGCGCTGGAGGTTGGCGGGGTCCTGTTGGAGGTAGGCAAAGTTCTGAGAGGTCGATATAGCAGACTTGCCTAGGTTGGAGGTGAGGTGTCCAAGGTTTAGAGGGGACCTAGGGGGAATTGTTTCCCACAGAGTGGGGGGGGGGGGGAATGGGACTGGAATCAGGAACACTCTTCCTGAGGGGAAGGGGAGGCAGAGACTCTCACATGAAAAGTAACTGGACCATTACTCAAATGCCACTGACCAAAAGGATAGATGTGGATGGTTGATATGATTAGTATTAACACATTGGGTTGAATGGCCTGTTTCCACACTGAATGAGTATAAAACACAATATGCTGGGAGATCACGGTAACATATTCGTTGGGAGAGTGGATCCCTACTATATTCAAACTGGTCTCTTAATATACTGTGTTTTCAAGTTCAACTCAATGACCAAGATACAGTCATAGAGGCTCATTTGGAGCAGGTCAGTTGGACATCTCATATAGACAACAATGAAAATCCCTTTCAGACAGCAGGGCTACAGAGAAAGATCAGTGAGATCGGTGCAAAGATGAAATCATTTCACCCATGTGAGGTTCATTCGGAAGTCTGATAACAGCAGGAAAGTATCTGTCCCTGAATCTGGTGGGATGTGATCTTCTCCCCGACAGGAGAGGGGAGAAGAGAGGGCAGCCATGTGGGACAGGCACTTTCATCTGTTGGCTGCTGTCTTAAGGCAGCAGGAAGTGCAAACAGGGTTGATGGAGAGGAGGGGGGTGTGATGAGGTGTAGATGGAGTTAATGGAGGGGAGGTGGTGTGATGAGGTGTAGAGATGGTCGATGGAGGGGAGAGGGGTGTGATGATGTGTAGACGGAGTTGACGGAGGGGAGGGGGTGTGATGAAGTGTTAACCATATAACCATTTATAACCATATAAACACTTACAGCACAGAACAGGCCAGTTCGGCTCTACTAGTCCATGCCGTAACAAATCCCCACCCTCCTAGTCCCACTGACCAGCACCCGGTCCATACCCCTCCAGTCCTCTCCTATCCATGTAACTATCCAGTCTTTCCTTAAATGTAACCAATGATCCCGCCTCGACCATGTCTGTCGGAAGCTCATTCCACATCCCTACCACCCTTTGCGTAAAGAAATTTCCCCTCATGTTCCCCTTATAATTTTCCCCCTTCAATCTTAAACCAGGCCCTCTAGTTTGAATCTCCCCCACTCTTAATTGAAAAAGCCTATCCACATTTACTCTGTCTGTCCCTTTTAAAATCTTAAACACCTCTGTCAAGTCCCCCCTCAATCTTCTACGCTCCAGAGAAAAAAGCCCTAGTCTGCACAACCTTTCCCTGTAACTCAAACCTTGAAATCCTGTCAACATTCTTGTGAACCTTCTCTGTACTCTCTCTATTTTGTTTATATCTTTCTTATAATTTGGTGACCAAAACTGTACACAGTACTCCAAATTTGGCCTCACCAATGCCTTGTACAATTTCATCATAACCTCCCTACTCTTGAATTCAATACTCCAATTTATGAAGGCCAACAATCCAAATGCCTTCTTCACCACACCATCTACCTGAGTATCAGCCTTGAGGGTACTATTTACCTTCACTCCTAAATCCCTTTGTTGCTCTGCACATCTCAATAGCCTACCATTTAATGCATATTAGATTTGCCTTTCCAAAATGTAACACCTCACACTTATCTGTATTAAATTCCATCAGCCATTTCTCAGCCCACACCTCCAGCCTTCCTAAATCACCTTTTAATCTACGGTAATCTACCTCACTGTCCACAACACCACCAATCTTTGTGTCATCTGCAAACTTGCTTATCCAATTTTCCACCCCTACTTCCAGATCGTTAATATATATAACAAACAATAGTGGACCGAGGACCGATCCCTGAGGAACTCCACTAGTCACTGGCCTCCAATTGGACAAACAATTTTCCACCACTACACTCTGACACCTCCCATCCAACCATTGCTGAATCCATTGCACTACCTCCTTATTTATACCTAATGCCTCCACCTTTTTTCCTAACCTCCTGTGGGGAACTTTGTCAAAAGCTTTACTAAAGTCTAAATAGACAACATCCACAGCTTTCCCTTCATCAACCTTTTTTGTAACCCCCTCGAAAAACTCAATCAGGTTTGTCAAGCATGATCTACCCCTGACAAAACCATGCATATTACTCCCTATCAATCCCTGTACCTCCAAATATTTGTAAATACCATCCCTCAGAACACTTTCCATCAACTTACCCACCACAGACGTCAGATTCACAGGCCTATAATTCCCAGGTTTACATTTGGACCCTTTCTTAAACAGCGGAACCACATGCGCCACCCTCCAATCCTTTGGCACTACCCCCGTGACCAGTGACATCCTAAATATCTCTGTTAATGGCCCCACTATCTGTCCACAAGCCTCCCTGAGTGTCCTTGGGAATATTTTGTCCGGTCCCGGAGATTTATCCACCTTATCTTTTTCAACACAGCCATCACTACCTCCTCAGTTATCCTTATATGCTTCATGACCTCCCCACTATTTTTCTTTACTTCAACTGGTTCAATATTTTTTTCCCTAGTGAATACCAAGGCAAAGAAATCATTCAAAATTTCCCCCATTTCCTCTGACTTCTCACTCAGCCTACCCTCACTATCTACAAGGGGTCCAATTTTATCCCTCACTAATCTTTTACTTTTAATGTACCTATAGAAACCCTTTGGATTTATTTTTACTCTGTCTGCCAAAGCTTCTTCGTGCCTTTTTTTGGCCTTTTTTTGGCCTTTCAAATTTCTTTCTTAAGATTCCTTCTACACTCCTTGTACTCCTCCTTCAAACTCTCAGCTCCCTGCTCTTTATACCTCTTGTACACCTCCCTTTTTCTCCTAACCAAATTTCCAATATTTCTCGAAAACCAAGCCTCCCTATGACTTCCAGCTTTTCCTTTGATCCTCACTGGGACATATCTACTCTGTACCCGCAAAATTTCTTTTTTGAATATCCTCCATTTTTCATTTACATCCTTACCTGAAAATATTTTGTCCCACTCAATACTCCCCAAATCCCTTCTTATTCCTTCGAAATTTGCTCTTCTCCAATCCAGAACCTCAACTTTAGGCCCCTCCTTGCTCTTCCCTAAATCCACCTGAAAACTAACAGAGTTATGATCACTAGACCCAATTTGTTCTCCAACATTAATGTCCGATACCTGACCTAGCTCATTCCCTAACAGGAGATCTAGTATTACACCGTCCTGAGTTGGTTCTTCTACTAATTGATTTAGAAAACAATCTTGAACACATTTAACAAACTCTAGCCCATCCAGCCCTCTAACTGTATGGGTATCCCAATCAATGTGAGGGAAGTTAAAATCTCCCATGATCACTACCTTATGATTCTCACACATATACATTATCTCCCTACAAATTTGTTCCTCTAATTTTCTTGGCCCATTTGGTGGTCTGTAATACACCCCTATTAGCACCTTCATGCCTCCTTCACCCCTCAATTCCACCCAAACAGCCTCACTGGATGATCACTCCAGACCATCCTGCCACCTCACGGCAGTAATGCCCTCCTTAACAAGCAGAGCAACTCCTCCCCCTTTTTTACCCCCTGCTCTATCACATCTAAAGCAAATGTATCCTGGAATATTAAGTTGCCAGTCCTGCCCCTCCTGTAGCCAGGTCTCACTAATTGCCACAATATCATGACCCCAAGTATCTGTCCATGCTCTAAGGTCATCTACCTTGTTCACTATGCTTCTTGCATTAAAATATATGCATTTCAGAGAATGACCCTCACATATATTCTCTTTTCTACCTTTTACCCTAATCTCCATCCTACCTTTGTTATCGTTATTATTCCTATCTAGGTGGCCATGCTCCCTTGACACTGCTCTCACACTCTGTTCCCCAACCCCCTGCCAAACTAGTTTAAACCTTCCCCAACAGCTCTAGCAAATCTGCTTGCCAGCACATTGGTCCCTCTCCAGTTCAAGTGGAGTCCGTCCCTTTTGTACAGGTCCGACCTTCCCCAGAAGAGATCCCAATGATCCAGAAATCTTATCCCTTGCCCCCTGCACCATCTCTTTAGCCACGCATTCATCCTCCACATCCTCCTATTTCTACCCTCACTAGCGCGTTGACGGAGGGGAGGCAGTGTGATGAGGTGTAGATGGGGTCGGTGGAGGGGAGGGGTGTGATGAGGTGTAAGAGTTGATGGAGGGGAGGGGGTGCAATGAGGTGTAGATGGGGTTGATGGAGAGGAGGGGGTTGATGAGGTGTAGATGGGGGTGATGGATGGGAGTGGGGTGATTAGGTGTAGATGGGGTCACTGCTGGGGAGGGGGTGTGATGAGGTGTAGACGTGGTCAATGGAGAGGTGGGGATGTGACTAGGTGTAGATAGGGTCGATGGAGGGGAAGGGGTGTGATGAGGTGTAGATGGGGTCAATGGAGGGGAGGGGGTTGTGATGAGGTGTAGATGAGGTCGATGGAGTGGAGGGGTTGTGATGGTCTGAGCCACCTTCACATCTCTGTGCAGTTCCTTGTGAACTTGTGTGGAGCAGTTCCTGTCGGACAAAGTGATGTATCCTGACAGGATACTTTCAATGGGGCACCTGTCGGAGTTGATGGGGGACACAGGGAATGTGCTGAATTTCCTCTGGCTTCTGAGAAAGTCGTGGTGCTGGTCACTTTCTGGGTCGTTGCATCGACGTGGGTGGACCAGGTCAGGTCACTGATTTCATTGGGCTGTACCCAAGAACGGGGTTGCTTGTTGGATAACAAAGCCAATCTGCCCCTGTATATTGGCCAACCTGACAATGAAGATCAACTTGATATTCATTTGATTTTTTTTACACACCTCACTGATGTTCCCCCTTCACCTCCTCCTCCCCAGGGAAAGCAAACTTGTTGTTCGTTGTAGATTCAGCCAGAATTACTTCACACAAAAAGCAATGAGTTTGTTGCACAAAATCAAACTCCGATCGACAAATAAAGGGCCTCTCACTTACCCTGAAATTCTGGTGTGTCCAGCTGGGAATCCATTCCCCTGGCATTGAGGTACCTTCGGAGCTGACTCATTGGGTGGATGGACCTTGCGCAGTCCCGTATGAATGACAGGGAGGTCCAATGGCCACGGATCTGCACTGTCCGAACACTGCATGGGAAAGGAGACACCACATCAAGGTCCCGAGAGGAGGACAGATGAAAATAAAAGTAGAAACCATTGTAAAAATAAGGCACCATGCCTTAAAAAATAACAACACCCCCATAAAATTGTCGAAGCTTCATTGATTCATATGTTTTGGGAGTGCCCCGATTTAGGAAGATTTGGGGAAAACATTTTCCAAACTTTATCTATATTTATTTTAAGATTAAAAGGGAACAATGCCCCTTCATTGCCTTGTTTGCTTTTTTTCTCTTGTGAACCAGATGTACCTCTGTCTGCATCTCAGGAGAGAGCTTTAGCTATTTTTTTTGTTGAATACTTCAGAATTTTCCCTCCATCATATTAGAACTGACTACAAAAGGAAATATACCCCATTCCCCTTAAAACTAAAACCCACCTAACCCAAATTCCCCAAAACAAAATTGATTATTACTTATACATTTTCATGTTCTATTGTAACATATTAAAGAAAGAAAGAAACCAGAAAAGTCAGTGGATTGTACTAGGATAGGCCATGGTGCACCAAGGACTTTAACCGACAGTCAAGTATTCACTCTAACAGGTAAGGTCGCATGGACTCCATATTTGTAAATATATCTCTCCTACTTATACCTCCAATTATCAGTTTTTTTTCTAACAGGATGGATTTTTGAATTTCCACATGTCGTCCATCTGTCAACACCCAGACACGAGTCCGACTTCCAAGTAACTGCAATACATTTTCTTGGCACTGCCAACGCTATTTTCAAAAACTTCCTCAGATTTAGTGGACATTTCAGTTTAGCATTTGTCCTGTCTGCTTTCACTCGCAAAAACAAAAGATCAGGATTTTGTGGGGATGAAATACCATTAATTTGTTCTAATTCCCTACCTTTCACCCAGAAAGGTCTTGCTTTTGGACACGCCCGTATTGAGTGCTAGAAAGTACCTTCTACTATACCTAAAACATTTATTTGATAAATCCGATTTTATTTTATGCAACTTGTATGGCGTGATAGATAATCGGTGCAGAAAAGTTATACTGGACCAGTCTATGTCGAACATTGATTGTATTGACATACAGTCTCTGCACAGATCCATCCATGTTTGTTCCTCTATGGTAATACCCAAATCCTGTTCCCACTTCTGTTTAGATTTATAAAGTCCAGGTTTAAAAGTTGCTCTTTGTAGAAGAAGGTACATTGCAGAGGTAAATTACCCAACTGTCCCTCTCTAATAAGAGTTTCCACTTCACTGCACGGGAGTAACAATCTCTCTGATCCTATCTTGACTTTTAAAACTCTTTATTTGAAAATAGCAAAATGAAGTCTATTTCTAGTCTCATTTGAGTAAAGGACATTAATTGTCCTTGTTCATAACAGTTTTCAATAAGTCTAACTCCTTTATCGGATTACACTTTCAAGAATTGGTTATCTCACAATTTGAAAAGATGTGGGGCCCGTTCATAGAATATTATCACGATGGGAAGATTGAAGGAGTCTGGATGCTCTAGTGATTCTCTATTGTCTGAAGGTCGCTATTCCATCCATACCTTTACATCTTTTTCTACAAGGTAACCTTGATTTGAGGGAGGGGACAGATTAGATTTAGATTTTAGATTTTTTTCTCTTTTTACTCTTGTTTTTTAGATTAACTTGTTAAATATGGTTTTCATAGATCAGTGGTTTTCAAACTGCCCCCCCTAAACTCACATTTGACCTGAAGTGATCCCTAGGCCATCAGTGCTCTGTGATTAGTGAGGGATTGCTTCAAGTGGGATGTGGGTGGGATGGGAAGGTTGAGAATCACTGCTCCAGACCCAATTGTCACTGAAATATTTTGCTTGAGAAAAATTGTCATTGGACCCATTCCCTTTGGAGTTCTGAAACCGTCACATAATGAGTCAATGAGGTACCTTCCCTTCCCACTCGCATCCCACCTGAAGCAATCCCTCATTAATTACCAAGTACCGATGGCCTAGGGATTGCTTCAGGTGCGATGCGAGTTTAGGGGGGGCAGTTTGAAAACCACTGCAATAGATCATACAATTAATTTCAACAGAATTTACCCTTTGTTCAGATCAAGAGATTGTCTAATGTAGTTTTACTTATTTTCTATCCAGGATTTAAAAAAAAGAAATATTGTTAAATAAACAAATATGGTTTTCGATTTACATTGATATTAATTTGTGATATGACCTGTTTTTTGTTTATTAGAGGATTGTGGCTATCCCTCGAGGTCCTCGTTCCTATGAGCTCTCAAGTGGCGTATGAGTGCAATCTTCCTGCAATGTAGCAATTATATGTTAAACTCAATAAAACATTTTTTTAAAAAGAGCTTGTTCTGTAAGCAGACGAGCTGGCCCTGTTTTCTTGGCTAATTTGCAGGCAGGGTTTGCAGAAATTGAATACTGGTTGACAGGAATGAAATAAACTTGTACTGAATGGAAAAAAAAAACACTCCCTTGAGAAACCAAGTTGTAGCAATGCAAGATTGGAACTGAGGGATAAGTGGAGTAACAGTCAAGCAGAAGGAAATAGGCCCTTCAGCCCAACTCCTCCATTCTGACCAGCCTGCCAGTCTGGGCTATTCACATTTGCCTCCATTTGGTCCATGTTTTCCCAGCCCTCCCTGTCCACACATCTGGATTTCTTTTAAATGCAACTGTACTGACTCCGAGTTTCCTCTGTAGCTTGTTCCATAAACGGACCATCCTCTGAGTGAAAAAAATTGTTCCCTTCCCCCCCAGCACCTCTTAAATCTCTCCCCTCTCATTTTAACCCTATGCACTCTAGTCCTGGTAAGAAGGACTGGACATTCACTTTATCCACAACCCTCATAATTTTGCAAACTTCTATAAGATCACCCATCCAGGGAGAAAAGTCGCAGTCTATCTAACCTCTTCCGATAACTCAAACCCTTTTCGAAGGTATTCACACCCTTCCTACAGCTGGGTGACCAGAATTGTGCACTGTACCCCAAGTGTGGCCTCACCAATGTCTTGTACAGTTGTAACAGGATAACGCTGCTCTTGTACTCAGTCCCTCATCCAATGAAGGCCAAACACCCTCTGCACCTTCTTCCACCAGAAGAATTGCATTTCTTTCATTCTGTTCACGTATCCCCAGCTGAAGGGGAATTTTCTATGCATTCACGAATGCACGAAGAAATACACCAGAACAAATCTCCACACCACACTGGTCATGATTCACGATCTCTTCTCGCTGCTTCCTTCAGGCAGAAGGTACTGGCACCTCCAGGTTCATGAACAGTTCTCACATCTGTCTAAACCAGTGGTTCTCAATCATTTTTCTTTCCACTCACATCCCACTTTAAGTAATCCCTTTGCCATCGGTGCTCTGTGATTAATAAAGGATTACTTAAGGTGGGATGTGGGTGGAAAGAAAAAGTTTGAAAACTACTGTTTTAATTGTCCCAAATTGACTCATTATGTGCACGGTTTCAGAACTCCAGTTTTTCTCAAGCAAAATATTTCAGTGACAATTGGGTCTAGAGCAGTGATTCTCAACCTTCCCTTCCCACTCACATCCCACTTGAAGCAATCCCTTACTAATCAGAAGCATAGGGATTACTTCAAGTGGGATGTGAGTGGAAAGACAAAAGGTTGAGGACCACTGAATTGTCAGGGTGTGTCACTGCATGGGACAGGACCTGCTCCAACCAAAGACCATCAGAAACTGCAGAGGCTTGCGAACATGTCCCAAGCCATCACACAATCACTCCCCTCCAGCGACTCCATCTACACTTCCTGCTACCATGGCAAAAAACACTCATCCCACTCTGCTCACACGCTCTTCACGCCCCCCCCCCCCCCCCACCCCTTCCCATCACGGAGGAGATCCCAAAGCCTCACCAGATTCAGGGACAGGCTCTTTCCCACCGTGATCGGACTCCTGAACGAACCTCACGCGGGTGAAATGACCTCACCTTTGCACCAATCTCACCGGCCTCTGTAACTCTGCACCCTCTGTCAAACTATGACAAGAACATATTCTAAACATCTGCACACACACATGGACGCACTCACACAAAACAGGGTCATATTAAACATGTACCTTAAAAGTTAGAGTTTTTTTTCCACATTTACAATGTGCGTACACATTGCCGACCTAATTATCAGTCAGCTTGTTTGAGACAAACTCATGCAGCATATCAAGATGCAAAGCAACCGATCCCACACCCACCCACACATGAACACTTCTGTAATCATGCAGATGCCGATAGAGAAGTGTACAAAAAGGGAGCAGGTCACTCAGCCCACATTTAACAAAGTCCCCAATTCAACTCGCTGCCTGTTCATGGATCTCTCTGGACACTTCACCAACACCACTATTTGTACAGATGCTGCACAGTTAGCTTGTTTGCATTCATTGTCTGTTCGCATTTCTTTATTCGTTTGCACACTTAAGCTGTGTTCAGTTTATTTTTTGAGCTCCCAATTAATGGTCATTCTGCCTGGCCCACAGGAAAAAGAATCTCAAGGTTGTATCTGATATCATGGATGTCCTCTGGCAATAAATCTGAAATCTGCTGCCCCTGGCAGCTACCCACCACTCTTGATGGAAAACTAAACGTGCCCTCATATTTCCTTTAACCCCGTCTCCTTGACCTTAAACACACGTCCTCCAGTGTGTGACATATATACCCTGGGGAAAAGATTCGGAATTCTGAATCTGAAAGACATTTAAACAGCAACCAAATGGTGTCAGCACACTTTACACGCCCCCATGTACACAATTAATCAGAGAAATAAAGATTTCTTCAAATTGCGCATTAGACACATGGGCAAAAAGTATTGGCAAACATACAATCATGATATTTTAAAGGCAGCACTCATTCACAGAAAAGCAAAAGCACGCCTTTGTCGAACAATAACAACTGTATCTGCTCACACAAGAAAGGGGGGAAATGGACAGGTATTCGGCGCACATTGCCACCAATGGAACCACGCAATGGAAATGGTCAAATGCCCGTTTAATTATTTTTCTAACAGATAAAACTTATTGGAAACCACGGGAATGATGCACATTTGTGTGTGTGTTTCTCTGTATGTGTCTGTGTATTTGTGTCTGGGTGGGAGTCTGTGTGTGGGTGCCTCTGTGTGTGTATCTATGTGCATGTGTCTCTGTGTGTTTCTGCATATTTGTGTCTGTATGTGTGTCCTTGTGTGGGTGCCTCTCTGTGTGTTTCTACTTGTATGTGCATCTGTGTATTTGTGTCTATGTGTGTGTCTGTGTGTGTGTCCGTGTGTGGTTGTCTCTGTGTGTGTCTCTATGTGTATGTGTCTCTGTGTGTGTCTATGTATTTGTGTTGGTGTGTGTGTCCGTGTGTGGGTGCCCCTGTGTGTGTATTTACGTGAATGTGTTTCTGTGCGTGTCAGTGTATTTGTGTCTGTCTGTGTGTGTCCATGAGTGGATGAGTCCGTGTGTCTCTATGTGTATGTGTCTCTGTGTGTGTCCGTGTGTGGGTTCCTCTGTGTGTGTATCTACATGAATGTGTCTCTGTGCGTGTCTGTGTATTTATGTCTGTGTGTGGGTGCCTCGTTGTGTGTAGCTGCGTGAATGTGTCTCTGTGTGTGTCTGTGTATTTGTGTCTGTGTGTGTGTGTCCGTGAGTGGATGACTCCATGTGTCTCTATGTGTACGTTCTCTGTGTGTGTGTGCATGTGTGGGTGCCTCTGTGTGTGTCTCTATGTGTACATGTCTCTCTGTGTTAATGTGTGGGTGCCTCTGTGTGTGTCTCTATGTGTACGTCTGTTTGTCTGTGTATTTGAGTCTGTGTGTGTGTGTGTGTCCGTGTGTGGGTGCCTCTGTGTGTGTATCTGCGTGAATTTGTCTCTGTGCGTTTCTGTGTAATTGTGTCTGTGTGTGTGTGTGTGTCAGTGAGTGGATGACTCCGTGTGTCTCTATGTGTACGTGTCTCTGTGTGTGTGTGCATGTGTGGGTGTCTCTGTGTGTGTCTCTATGCGTGCGTGTCACTCCGTGTGTCTGTGTATTTGAGTCTGTGTGTGTGTGTCCGTGTGTGGGTGCCTCTGTGTGTGCATCTACATGAATGTGTCTCTGTGTGTGTCTACGTATTTGTGTCTCTGTGTGTGTCCATGTGTGGGTGCTTCTGTGTGTGTATCGATGTGTACATGCCCCTGTATGTGTCTGTGGGTTCCTCTGTGTTTCTCTATGTGTATATATCTGTGTGTGTGTCCATGTGTGGTTGTCTCTGTGTGTGTCTCTATGTGTATGTGTCTCTGTTTGTGTCTATGTATTTGTGTCTGTATGTGTGTCCGTGTATGGGAGCCACTGTGTGTGTATCTACGTGTATGTGTCTCTGTGTGTGTCTGTGTATTTGTGTCTGTGTGTGTCCGTGTGTGGGTGTCTCTGTGTGTGCTGTGTATTTGTGAATGTGTGTGTGTCCGTTTGTGGGTGCATCTATGTGTGTCTCTATGTGTATGCGTCTCTGTGTGTGCTGTGTATTTGTGTCTCTGTGTGTGGGTTATTCTGTGTGTGTATCCACCTGAATGTGTCTCTGTGCATGTCTGTGTATTTGTGTCTATGTGTGTGTGTCCGTGAGTGGATGGCTCCGTGTGTCTCTATGTGTACGTGTCTCTGTGTGTGCGTCCGTGTGTGGGTGCCTCTGTGTGTGTATCTGCGTGAATGTGTCTCTGTGCGTGTCTGTGTAATTGTGTCTGTGTGTGTGTGTCGGTGAGTGGATGACTCCGTGTGTCTCTATGTGTACGTGTCTCTGTGTGTGTGTGAGTGTGTGGGTGCCTCTGTGTGTGTCTCTATGTGTACATGTCACTCTGTGTGTCTGTGTATTTGTGTCAGTGTGTGTGTGTCCGTGTGTGGGTGCCTCTGTGTGTGTATCTGCGTGAATTTGTTTCTGTGTGTGTCTGTGTAATTGTGTCTGTGTGTGTGTGTCGGTGAGTGGATGACTCCGTATGTCTCTATGTGTACGTGTCTCTGTGTGTGTGTGCATGTATGGGTGTCTGTGTGTGTCTCTATGTGTGCGTGTCACTCTATATGTCTGTGTATTTGAGTCTGTGTGTGTGTGTCCATGTGTGGGTGCCTCTGTGTGTGCATCTACATGAATGTGTCTCTGTGTGTGTCTATGTATTTGTGTCTCTGTGTGTGTCCATGTGTGGGTGCTTCTGTGTGTGTATCGATGCCCCTGTATGTGTCTATGGGTTCCTCTGTGTTTCTCTATCTGTACGTGTGTGTGTCCATGTGTGGTTGTGTCTGTGTGTGTCTCTATGTGTATGTGTCTCTGTTTTTGTCTATGTATTTGTGTCTGTATGTGTGTCCGTGTATGGGAGCCACTGTGTGTGTATCTACGTGTATGTGTCTCTGTGTGTGTCTGTGTATTTGTGTCTGTGTGTGTCCGTGTGTGGGTGTCTCTGTGTGTCTGTACGTGTATGTGTCTCTGTGTGTGTCTGTGCATTTGTGTCTGTGTATGTGTCCGTGTGTGGATGCCTCTGTGGGTGTCACTATGTGTATGTGTCTCTGTGTGTGTCTGTGTATTTGTGTCTATGTGTGAGTCGGTGTGTGGGTGCCTCTGTGTGTGTCTCTATGTGCATGTGTCTCTGTGTGTGTCTGTGTATTTATGTCCGTTTGTGGGTGTTTCTTTGTGTGTATCTGCGAGAATGTGTCTCTGTGTGCATCTGTGTATTTGTGTCTATGTGTGTGTCTGTGTGTGGGTGCCTCTGTGTGTGTCTATATGTGTATTTGTCTCTGTGTATGTTTCTGTGTATTTGTGAATGTGTGTGTGTCCATTTGTGGGTGCATCTCTATGTGTATGTGTCTCCGTGTGTGCTGTGTATTTGTGCCTCTGTGTGTGGGTTATTCTGTGTGTGTATCCACCTGAATGTGTCTCTGTGCATGTCTGTGTATTTGTGTCTATGTGTGTGCGTCCGTGTGTGGGTGCCTCTGTGTGTGTATCTGCGTGAATGTGTCTCTGTGCGTGTCTGTGTAATTGTGTCTGTGTGTGTGTGTCGTTGAGTGGATGACTCCGTGTGTCTCTATGTGTACGTGTCTCTGTGTGTGTGTGCTTGTGTGGGTGCCTCTCTATGTGTCTCTATGTGAACGTGTCTCTCTGTGTGTCTGTGTATTTGAGTCTGTGTGCGTGTGTGGGTGCCTCTGTTTGTGTATCTACGTGTATGTGTCTCTGTGTGTGTCTATGTATTTGTGTCTGTGTGTGTGCATGTGTGGGTGCCTCTGTGTGTGTATCTACATGAATGTATCTCTGTGCGTGTCTGTGTATTTGTGTCTGTGTGTGTGTGTTGGTGAGTGGATAACTCCGTGTGTCTCTATGTGTACGTGTCTCTGTCTGTGTGTGCATGTGTGGGTGTCTCTGTGTGTGTCTCTATATGTGCGTGTCACTCTGTGTGTCTGTGTATTTGAGTCTGTGTGTGTGTGTCCGTGTGTGGGTGCCTCTGTGTGTGTATCGATGTGTACGTGCCCCTGTATGTGTCTGTGGGTTCCTCTGTGTTTCTCTATGTGTATATATCTGTGTGTGTGTATAACTGTGTTGTGGGTGCCTCTGTGTGTCTCTCTATGTCTATGTGTCTCTGTATATTCGTGACTGTATGTGTGTCCTTGTGTGTTTGCCTCTGTGTGTGTCTCTATGTGTATGTGTCTCTCTCTGTGTGTCTGTGCATTTGAGACTGTGTGTGTGTCAGTGTGTGGGTGCCTATGTGTTTTTATCTACGTGAATGTGTCTCTTTGTGTGTCTGAGTATTTATGTATGGTGCGTGTTCATGTCCGAGTGACTCTGTGTGTGTCTCTAAGTGTATGTATCTGTGTGTGTGTATATCTGTGTTGTGGGTGCCTCTGTGTGTGTCTCTATGTCTATGTTTGTGTGTATATTTGTGGCTGTATATGTGTCCTTGTGTGGGTGCCTCTGTGTGTCTCTATATGTATGTGTCTCTGTGTGTGTCTTTGTATTTGTTTCTGTGTGTGTGTCTGTGTGTGGATGCCTCTGTGTGTGTCACTATGTGTTTGTGTCTGTGTATGCGTTTCTGTGTATTTGTGTATGTGTGTGTGTCCGTGTTTGGGTGCATCTGTGTGTGTCTCTATGTGTATGTGTCTCTGTTTGTGTCTATGTATTTGTGTCTGTATGTGTGTCCGTGTATGGGAGCCACTGTGTGTGTATCTACGTGTATGTGTCTCTGTGTGTGTCTGTGTATTTGTGTCTGTGTGTGTCCGTGTGTGGGTGTCTCTGTGTGTGCTGTGTATTTGTGAATGTGTGTGTGTCCGTTTGTGGGTGCATCTATGTGTGTCTCTATGTGTATGCGTCTCTGTGTGTGCTGTGTATTTGTGTCTCTGTGTGTGGGTTATTCTGTGTGTGTATCCACCTGAATGTGTCTCTGTGCATGTCTGTGTATTTGTGTCTATGTGTGTGTGTCCGTGAGTGGATGGCTCCGTGTGTCTCTATGTGTACGTGTCTCTGTGTGTGCGTCCGTGTGTGGGTGCCTCTGTGTGTGTATCTGCGTGAATGTGTCTCTGTGCGTGTCTGTGTAATTGTGTCTGTGTGTGTGTGTCGGTGAGTGGATGACTCCGTGTGTCTCTATGTGTACGTGTCTCTGTGTGTGTGTGAGTGTGTGGGTGCCTCTGTGTGTGTCTCTATGTGTACATGTCACTCTGTGTGTCTGTGTATTTGTGTCAGTGTGTGTGTGTCCGTGTGTGGGTGCCTCTGTGTGTGTATCTGCGTGAATTTGTTTCTGTGTGTGTCTGTGTAATTGTGTCTGTGTGTGTGTGTCGGTGAGTGGATGACTCCGTATGTCTCTATGTGTACGTGTCTCTGTGTGTGTGTGCATGTATGGGTGTCTGTGTGTGTCTCTATGTGTGCGTGTCACTCTATATGTCTGTGTATTTGAGTCTGTGTGTGTGTGTCCATGTGTGGGTGCCTCTGTGTGTGCATCTACATGAATGTGTCTCTGTGTGTGTCTATGTATTTGTGTCTCTGTGTGTGTCCATGTGTGGGTGCTTCTGTGTGTGTATCGATGCCCCTGTATGTGTCTATGGGTTCCTCTGTGTTTCTCTATCTGTACGTGTGTGTGTCCATGTGTGGTTGTGTCTGTGTGTGTCTCTATGTGTATGTGTCTCTGTTTTTGTCTATGTATTTGTGTCTGTATGTGTGTCCGTGTATGGGAGCCACTGTGTGTGTATCTACGTGTATGTGTCTCTGTGTGTGTCTGTGTATTTGTGTCTGTGTGTGTCCGTGTGTGGGTGTCTCTGTGTGTCTGTACGTGTATGTGTCTCTGTGTGTGTCTGTGCATTTGTGTCTGTGTATGTGTCCGTGTGTGGATGCCTCTGTGGGTGTCACTATGTGTATGTGTCTCTGTGTGTGTCTTTGTATTTGTTTCTGTGTGTGTGTCTGTGTGTGGATGCCTCTGTGTGTGTCACTATGTGTTTGTGTCTGTGTATGCGTTTCTGTGTATTTGTGTATGTGTGTGTGTCCGTGTGTGGGTGCCTCTGTGTGTGCATCTACATGAATGTGTCTCTGTGTGTGTCTACGTATTTGTGTCTCTGTGTGTGTCCATGTGTGGGTGCTTCTGTGTGTGTATCGATGTGTACATGCCCCTGTATGTGTCTGTGGGTTCCTCTGTGTTTCTCTATGTGTATATATCTGTGTGTGTGTCCATGTGTGGTTGTCTCTGTGTGTGTCTCTATGTGTATGTGTCTCTGTTTGTGTCTATGTATTTGTGTCTGTATGTGTGTCCGTGTATGGGAGCCACTGTGTGTGTATCTACGTGTATGTGTCTCTGTGTGTGTCTGTGTATTTGTGTCTGTGTGTGTCCGTGTGTGGGTGTCTCTGTGTGTGCTGTGTATTTGTGAATGTGTGTGTGTCCGTTTGTGGGTGCATCTATGTGTGTCTCTATGTGTATGCGTCTCTGTGTGTGCTGTGTATTTGTGTCTCTGTGTGTGGGTTATTCTGTGTGTGTATCCACCTGAATGTGTCTCTGTGCATGTCTGTGTATTTGTGTCTATGTGTGTGTGTCCGTGAGTGGATGGCTCCGTGTGTCTCTATGTGTACGTGTCTCTGTGTGTGCGTCCGTGTGTGGGTGCCTCTGTGTGTGTATCTGCGTGAATGTGTCTCTGTGCGTGTCTGTGTAATTGTGTCTGTGTGTGTGTGTCGGTGAGTGGATGACTCCGTGTGTCTCTATGTGTACGTGTCTCTGTGTGTGTGTGAGTGTGTGGGTGCCTCTGTGTGTGTCTCTATGTGTACATGTCACTCTGTGTGTCTGTGTATTTGTGTCAGTGTGTGTGTGTCCGTGTGTGGGTGCCTCTGTGTGTGTATCTGCGTGAATTTGTTTCTGTGTGTGTCTGTGTAATTGTGTCTGTGTGTGTGTGTCGGTGAGTGGATGACTCCGTATGTCTCTATGTGTACGTGTCTCTGTGTGTGTGTGCATGTATGGGTGTCTGTGTGTGTCTCTATGTGTGCGTGTCACTCTATATGTCTGTGTATTTGAGTCTGTGTGTGTGTGTCCATGTGTGGGTGCCTCTGTGTGTGCATCTACATGAATGTGTCTCTGTGTGTGTCTATGTATTTGTGTCTCTGTGTGTGTCCATGTGTGGGTGCTTCTGTGTGTGTATCGATGCCCCTGTATGTGTCTATGGGTTCCTCTGTGTTTCTCTATCTGTACGTGTGTGTGTCCATGTGTGGTTGTGTCTGTGTGTGTCTCTATGTGTATGTGTCTCTGTTTTTGTCTATGTATTTGTGTCTGTATGTGTGTCCGTGTATGGGAGCCACTGTGTGTGTATCTACGTGTATGTGTCTCTGTGTGTGTCTGTGTATTTGTGTCTGTGTGTGTCCGTGTGTGGGTGTCTCTGTGTGTCTGTACGTGTATGTGTCTCTGTGTGTGTCTGTGCATTTGTGTCTGTGTATGTGTCCGTGTGTGGATGCCTCTGTGGGTGTCACTATGTGTATGTGTCTCTGTGTGTGTCTGTGTATTTGTGTCTATGTGTGAGTCGGTGTGTGGGTGCCTCTGTGTGTGTCTCTATGTGCATGTGTCTCTGTGTGTGTCTGTGTATTTATGTCCGTTTGTGGGTGTTTCTTTGTGTGTATCTGCGAGAATGTGTCTCTGTGTGCATCTGTGTATTTGTGTCTATGTGTGTGTCTGTGTGTGGGTGCCTCTGTGTGTGTCTATATGTGTATTTGTCTCTGTGTATGTTTCTGTGTATTTGTGAATGTGTGTGTGTCCATTTGTGGGTGCATCTCTATGTGTATGTGTCTCCGTGTGTGCTGTGTATTTGTGCCTCTGTGTGTGGGTTATTCTGTGTGTGTATCCACCTGAATGTGTCTCTGTGCATGTCTGTGTATTTGTGTCTATGTGTGTGCGTCCGTGTGTGGGTGCCTCTGTGTGTGTATCTGCGTGAATGTGTCTCTGTGCGTGTCTGTGTAATTGTGTCTGTGTGTGTGTGTCGTTGAGTGGATGACTCCGTGTGTCTCTATGTGTACGTGTCTCTGTGTGTGTGTGCTTGTGTGGGTGCCTCTCTATGTGTCTCTATGTGAACGTGTCTCTCTGTGTGTCTGTGTATTTGAGTCTGTGTGCGTGTGTGGGTGCCTCTGTTTGTGTATCTACGTGTATGTGTCTCTGTGTGTGTCTATGTATTTGTGTCTGTGTGTGTGCATGTGTGGGTGCCTCTGTGTGTGTATCTACATGAATGTATCTCTGTGCGTGTCTGTGTATTTGTGTCTGTGTGTGTGTGTTGGTGAGTGGATAACTCCGTGTGTCTCTAT